>NW_028324319.1:2500-162500 GCF_058129835.1 Hydra viridissima
CCTAACCCTAACCCTAACCCTAACCCTAACCCTAACCCTAACCCTAACCCTAACCCTAACCCTAACCCTAACCCTAACCCTAACCCTAACCCTAACCCTAACCCTAACCCTAACCCTAACCCTAACCCTAACCCTAACCCTAACCCTAACCCTAACCCTAACCCTAACCCTAACCCTAACCCTAACCCTAACCCTAACCCTAACCCTAACCCTAACCCTAACCCTAACCCTAACCCTAACCCTAACCCTAACCCTAACCCTAACCCTAACCCTAACCCTAACCCTAACCCTAACCCTAACCCTAACCCTAACCCTAACCCTAACCCTAACCCTAACCCTAACCCTAACCCTAACCCTAACCCTAACCCTAACCCTAACCCTAACCCTAACCCTAACCCTAACCCTAACCCTAACCCTAACCCTAACCCTAACCCTAACCCTAACCCTAACCCTAACCCTAACCCTAACCCTAACCCTAACCCTAACCCTAACCCTAACCCTAACCCTAACCCTAACCCTAACCCTAACCCTAACCCTAACCCTAACCCTAACCCTAACCCTAACCCTAACCCTAACCCTAACCCTAACCCTAACCCTAACCCTAACCCTAACCCTAACCCTAACCCTAACCCTAACCCTAACCCTAACCCTAACCCTAACCCTAACCCTAACCCTAACCCTAACCCTAACCCTAACCCTAACCCTAACCCTAACCCTAACCCTAACCCTAACCCTAACCCTAACCCTAACCCTAACCCTAACCCTAACCCTAACCCTAACCCTAACCCTAACCCTAACCCTAACCCTAACCCTAACCCTAACCCTAACCCTAACCCTAACCCTAACCCTAACCCTAACCCTAACCCTAACCCTAACCCTAACCCTAACCCTAACCCTAACCCTAACCCTAACCCTAACCCTAACCCTAACCCTAACCCTAACCCTAACCCTAACCCTAACCCTAACCCTAACCCTAACCCTAACCCTAACCCTAACCCTAACCCTAACCCTAACCCTAACCCTAACCCTAACCCTAACCCTAACCCTAACCCTAACCCTAACCCTAACCCTAACCCTAACCCTAACCCTAACCCTAACCCTAACCCTAACCCTAACCCTAACCCTAACCCTAACCCTAACCCTAACCCTAACCCTAACCCTAACCCTAACCCTAACCCTAACCCTAACCCTAACCCTAACCCTAACCCTAACCCTAACCCTAACCCTAACCCTAACCCTAACCCTAACCCTAACCCTAACCCTAACCCTAACCCTAACCCTAACCCTAACCCTAACCCTAACCCTAACCCTAACCCTAACCCTAACCCTAACCCTAACCCTAACCCTAACCCTAACCCTAACCCTAACCCTAACCCTAACCCTAACCCTAACCCTAACCCTAACCCTAACCCTAACCCTAACCCTAACCCTAACCCTAACCCTAACCCTAACCCTAACCCTAACCCTAACCCTAACCCTAACCCTAACCCTAACCCTAACCCTAACCCTAACCCTAACCCTAACCCTAACCCTAACCCTAACCCTAACCCTAACCCTAACCCTAACCCTAACCCTAACCCTAACCCTAACCCTAACCCTAACCCTAACCCTAACCCTAACCCTAACCCTAACCCTAACCCTAACCCTAACCCTAACCCTAACCCTAACCCTAACCCTAACCCTAACCCTAACCCTAACCCTAACCCTAACCCTAACCCTAACCCTAACCCTAACCCTAACCCTAACCCTAACCCTAACCCTAACCCTAACCCTAACCCTAACCCTAACCCTAACCCTAACCCTAACCCTAACCCTAACCCTAACCCTAACCCTAACCCTAACCCTAACCCTAACCCTAACCCTAACCCTAACCCTAACCCTAACCCTAACCCTAACCCTAACCCTAACCCTAACCCTAACCCTAACCCTAACCCTAACCCTAACCCTAACCCTAACCCTAACCCTAACCCTAACCCTAACCCTAACCCTAACCCTAACCCTAACCCTAACCCTAACCCTAACCCTAACCCTAACCCTAACCCTAACCCTAACCCTAACCCTAACCCTAACCCTAACCCTAACCCTAACCCTAACCCTAACCCTAACCCTAACCCTAACCCTAACCCTAACCCTAACCCTAACCCTAACCCTAACCCTAACCCTAACCCTAACCCTAACCCTAACCCTAACCCTAACCCTAACCCTAACCCTAACCCTAACCCTAACCCTAACCCTAACCCTAACCCTAACCCTAACCCTAACCCTAACCCTAACCCTAACCCTAACCCTAACCCTAACCCTAACCCTAACCCTAACCCTAACCCTAACCCTAACCCTAACCCTAACCCTAACCCTAACCCTAACCCTAACCCTAACCCTAACCCTAACCCTAACCCTAACCCTAACCCTAACCCTAACCCTAACCCTAACCCTAACCCTAACCCTAACCCTAACCCTAACCCTAACCCTAACCCTAACCCTAACCCTAACCCTAACCCTAACCCTAACCCTAACCCTAACCCTAACCCTAACCCTAACCCTAACCCTAACCCTAACCCTAACCCTAACCCTAACCCTAACCCTAACCCTAACCCTAACCCTAACCCTAACCCTAACCCTAACCCTAACCCTAACCCTAACCCTAACCCTAACCCTAACCCTAACCCTAACCCTAACCCTAACCCTAACCCTAACCCTAACCCTAACCCTAACCCTAACCCTAACCCTAACCCTAACCCTAACCCTAACCCTAACCCTAACCCTAACCCTAACCCTAACCCTAACCCTAACCCTAACCCTAACCCTAACCCTAACCCTAACCCTAACCCTAACCCTAACCCTAACCCTAACCCTAACCCTAACCCTAACCCTAACCCTAACCCTAACCCTAACCCTAACCCTAACCCTAACCCTAACCCTAATCCTAACCCTAACCCTAACCCTAACCCTAACCCTAACCCTTTAACCTTAACACTAAACTCCTGCTTGATATCCTCGTCCCCAGGTTTCCAAACCGTAACCCCAACCCCCTCTAATCCTAACCCCCTTACCCTCTAACTCTCCCCCCTCAAAAAAACAAAAAACATAAAAAAGCAAACAAAACGAAAAAAAACTTGCTTCCCTCCTCCCTTTTAGCTCTAGGATGCATTACCTTTTTGCCGCCCTCCGCTAGAAGGGAGTAGGGAGTAACGAAAGCTTGACATCAAAGTAGCGTTTCGTATGAGATTTGTTTGCCAAAATTTGAGCGTTTTTAAAAAAGCCAAGACTTCGTCAGAGGGGTTTCTTCTTTTCTCCTAAAGCTATCGATCGATTAAAAAGCTCAAAGCAAAGAAATTCAAAACAAAATACAAAAACGGGAAGTTTTAGTTTCTGCACCACAAGCCAAGCACTAGTTCAAACTGGAGATAATAAAAGGAAATCGAATGATCTCACTTCTCAAACCACTGAGCTGCCATTGGTTGGCTGTTTAATCGTTGCGATTGGTCGGCAGTTTTATCGTTGGAGACCATTGAGAGATATAAAAATAATTTTTTTTTTGAGCACAACATTAAACGTTAAATCGTTAGATGTTGTTATAAAGGCACCATTAGAATGCGATGTCCTCAAATATTTTCCTCGATATTTTAATAAGTAAAAAAAAACAAAACAAAGTCTTGCAACTGGCGAAAACTTTCAATAAGCAAACAAAGCAACAACTTTCCTTTCGAGTTTTTTACATTTTAAACAAAAGACAAACAAAGAAAAAAAACAAACAAAAACAAAAAAACAAAACAGAAAAGGGAGAATGAGTGAGTCGACTGATTTCGCTCAACTGTCTTAAACGAGAAGTCATAAACGTTTGCTTGTGCCAGCAAGTTGCAAATTAAGTTGTAAATGAACTGCACCGCAAAAACTTAACCACAGTTTATTAAGCATATTAAGCCTTTGCTGACATGTTAAGACATTTTAAGCCTTTGCTATTATCATGAGGCTTTTGCTCCACGAGCCAAAAAAATACGCTAGAGTTGACAAACTGCATCGCGGTCGAAAAGTGTAATTACGCCAACACTTTAATCCGTTTTAAGCATTTCGTTTTCGCACGAACAACAATTAAAGCAGCTCGTTGAGCTTAACGACGTTCGTATTTTTTTTCAAAGCCAAAACTTCGGCTATAAGTAGAGTAAAGAGGCACTTCGAAAAACAACAAAGCTGTTCGCAGTCGATAGCAACGAGCGACAACATCTCTGCGAGTCTGGCATCAAGGTAAACAGTTTTTTTACATTTCCATTTGTTAGTGCCACTTTTGTGTACATTATGTATTCAAAAATTTCTTGCGGACGCTAGATTTTTCGTTTTCAATGAACAACAGTTGCAACCTCTAGCCGTTTGCTAAAACAGCTTGCTAGGACAACCAAATCAATCATATGTTGTGAAAATTTCTTTTTGTTCAACTGACTAAGGAAGATCGAGCGAACGCTTTTTTTTTATATAACTTGTTTGTATCATATTGCTATTAAGAAAACAGCGTTGTGTATACTAAACGTGACATAATTGGCAATTATCCGTAACTAAAAATAAGATAGAAATTACAAACTTGATACCATATTTTAATTACTGTAACAAAACTAGACGTCATCGCGTGAGAAAATAAATGTTTATGACACATAACCTATTTTTTTGTTTTTTTTTTTCTTCTCTTTTTTCCTTTTAATCTCTTTTCTTTCGTCCAAAAAGCGTTTTGATTTTTGCCTCGCCACAAGCGATGAAATCGATAAAAAAACCTGCTCGGACATTCTCCATTCTCAACAACAAAAGCAATCGAAGTTCTAGCTCTCGAGCACGTGCGCCAACAGGTTGATGAAACCGTTCAAATATGCTCGATCGCTAGAATTTAAAAAAAAGAAACAAGCCAGAAACAAACCAAAATAAAAAAAACAAAAACAAAAATGAACATCTTTAGAACGCTTAAATTTTATAAAATATTTTCCTCTGCGTTTTTAACCAGCTAAACTGTCGTAAAGTTTTTTCGGTGCAGTTCATTTAAAAAACTTAGTTTTCAACTTTTAAACGTTTTAGACTTCTCGTTTAAGGCAGTCGAAAGAAATGAGTCGACTCACTCTCTCTCTCTCTCTCTCCCTTTTCGGTTTTGTTTTTGTTTACTTGTTTTTGTTTTTTCTTCGTTTGCTTTCGTTTGCCTTTGTTTGCTTTTGGAAAAGTTGTCGCCATGCGAGACTTAGTTTTTTTTTGGCTCAATTTGTGATTAAGTGAAGTTCTAGTCTTGAAAGTGTGCAAAGTGTGGGCCAATCTGGTGGCTGGAGTGATGACACGTGAATGCTGGAAATTCCAGACTTTGAGCGGATTCAGCGTACATAGAAAGAAAATGTAACATTCACGTGGGTCTCTCCTAAGCTTGCCATTGGTCGGTCTGCTGGCCTTAAGTACCCCCCCCCCCTCAACGTCACGTTTGCTCAACTTTCTCGGTCTTTGGCGCCCAAAGAAAGCTCGAGGAAGGATAAAAATGGCGAGGTTTCGGTACTGCGTTTTCTATTTTTCCTATTTGTTTTTGTTTGTTTGTTTGTTTCGTTTGTTTGTTTATTTATTTAATTGTATTTTTGTTTGTTTCGTTCGTTTGTTTGTTTGTTTGTTTCGTTTGCTTCGTTTGTTTCGTGATGTTTTGTTTTCCCTTCTTGATGGCACAAAACAGAAGCAAACAAGACTTTCGGTTATGTTCGGTTATATTCGGTTCAATAAAAGTTTGTTGGTTTCTGTACAACAACAACAACAAAAATCCCTCTGTCCCTCAAAAGCAGTTTCTCCTCTGTCCAAAAAGAAGAGCCTCTTTGTAATCGATCTTGTCTGAATGCAGCTCTCCTTTTGCCTATAGGTTTTTATTCCAACCCTTGTGTTGTTGTTAGTGCCATTGACACTTGTGTCAGCCATGTTGTTGTTATTGTTATACTCTGTAAAAGCAGTTGTTGCTGTTGTACTTGTTTGTTGTTTCTAAGGACACTGTTATTGCTGCTGTTAGCGCTGTTAGTAATCACCCACTTGGCTTGTATTTTTGTTTTTTGTTTTTGTTTTTTGTTTTATTTATAAACACTCTCTGAGTAAGTGATGCTGTTGCTGTTGTTGTTGTTATAGTTGCAATGAGTGTTTGTTAATGTTCCCCCACTTGGCTTGTATTTTTGTTTTCTGTTTTGTTTGTTTTTTTGTTTTTTTTTTTTTTTTTTCTCAACACTCTCTGAGTAAGTGATGCTGTTGCTGTAGTCGTTGTTATAGTTGCAATGAGTGTTTGTTAATGTTCACCAACTTGGCATGTTTATAATCTATTTTATTTTATCAACACTCTCTGAGTCAGTGATGGTGTTGCTGTTGCTGTTGTTCTTATTCTTATTATAGCTGCAATGAGTGTTTGTTAATGTTCACCAACTTGGCTTGTTTATAAATTATTTTATTTTATCAACACTCTCTGAGTCAGTGATGCTGATGGTGTTGTTGTTATTATGCTTGCAATAAGTGTTGTTAATGTTCACCCACTTTGCTTGTTTTGTTTGTGCTTTTGTTTTTGTTTATCAACACCCTTTGAGTCACTGATGCTGTTGCTGTTGGTGTTATTATAGTTGCAATGAGTGTTAATGTTCACCCACTTTGCTTGCTTTATTTGTTTGTTGTTGTTTTTTTATCAACACCCTGCGAGTTAGTGATGCTGTTGCTGCTTTTGTTATTTTACTTGTAGTTATAGTTGTTACTGTTTAGCCACTTTGCTTGTTTTTTAATCTGTTTTATTTTATCACCACTCTCTGAGTCAGTGATGATGTTGCTGATGCTGTTGTTGTTATTTTACTTGCAATGATAGCTGTTACTGTTCAGCCACTTTGCTTGTTTTTTTTGTTTGTTTGTTTGTTTGTTTGTTTTTTTATATATCCTCTGAGTTAGTGATGCTGTTGCTGATGCTGTTGTTGTTATTATGCTTTCAATGAGAGCTGTTACTGTTCACCCACTTTGTTTGTTTATAGTCTGTTTTATTTTATCAACACTCTCTGAGTCAGTGATGCTGATGCTGATGCTGTTGTTGTTATTATGCTTGCAGTGAGAGTTGTTACTGTTCACCCACTTTGCTTGTTTATTATCTATTTTATTTTGTCAACACTCTCTGAGTCAGTGATGCTGATGCTGTTGTTGTTATTATGCTTGCAATGAGAGTTGTTACTGTTCACCCAATTTGCTTGTTTTGTTTTTTTATTTGTTTTTTTTTTTTTTGTTTGTTTTTGTTTTGCTTGTTTTTTTTTATCAATACCCTCTGAGTCAGTGATGCTGTTGCTGTTGTTGTTGTTGTTGTTGTTGTTGTTGTTGTTGTTGTTGTTGTTGTTATACATGCAATGATTGTTGTTACGGTTCAGCCACATTGCTTGTTTTTTTAATCTGTTTTGTTTTGTCAACACTCTCTGAGTCAGTGATGCTGATGCTGTTGTTATTATGCTTGCAATGAGAGTTGTTACTGTTGTAGTTATGTCTGTCATTTGTCCTTGTTAGCAAGTTCTATTTGCCCTCTCTTGCCTTTTTTCAACACAGTTTCTTTCTTTGAGTCATATGGTTGCGAGATCCTCTCAAACTCCATCTCTTTATTTATTTGTTTCTTTTTTTTTTTTTTTCTCATTCTCCTTCTCATAATAGCAATCACTGCTGCCACCATGCATGTAATGCTAGTTGCTCTCATTCTTTTTCATTTGCTAGTGGAAACTTTGTTTCTTCTTGTTGCTCTCTTTTCTTTCTTTTTTCTCTTTTGCAGAGGATTCGAAAAAACACAGCTCTTCCCTGCAGTTGTAAACATTCCAGGATTGGATGCAGGCAGAAGAAAAACACTCTCACTAACTGTTTTCTTTTTTTTAGCATAAACCGTTGCAAACAAACACCTGAACATGTCTTCTTCACAAGAAAACAACACTGTTGTTGCCCCTTCTCCGAACTCTAAAGCGAAAAAAAAGAAAAGAAGGCAGTCACAAGAACAGAGAGACTTAAAGCTCAAAAACAAAGTCAGGGCCGCATTAGTTGCAGCGTGTGGCTCCGTAAACAGGGTTGTACCTTTCTATGGTACCAAGAAGAGGTACGCTGTTAGCTGTCCGATGCCTTTGTGCAAACATTCCTCCACAAGCATTAAAAGACACTTGACTAAAAAAGATCATTCTTGGACTTTGGATGAAGCTTCCATCTTTTACTCTGCAATGGTCAGGAAGTTTCAGCATGCTCGTCTCGAACGCAAGTCCGGCTGTCCAAAACCTTACCCCTGTTTGCAATGTTGGAAGTATTACGACCGACTGGACATACACTTGAAAGAGACTCATTTCTACGATTCCAAGACGATCAAACAAAAGATTGCAGAGGCAAAGCGGTACGACAACGACAAGCTCTATGTCCCTCAATTTATTCGACCTGCCTTCTTTGGTATTAAGCCAGTAGCTGAACAAGCGTCTGCATCAGGCTCTGCATCCTCTGCTCCTGGGCCTTCCTCCTCTTTTTCTTCTCCGGTTCTTTCCTCTGATCCTCTTTTAAGCTTGCCCTCATCAGTTGCTGGTTCGTCCGAGGCTCCTTCTGCAAACCACTGCACCTCTGTAGAAAACAAAGAGCTGAACACCGAATCCGTCCTAGACTCTGATTTTAATTGCTTAAAGCACTTGGTTTCCAACTCCTCCGTCTTGACAGAAGATAAGAGACTCTTGTTTCAGCTGGACAAAGATGCTTTTCACTTTTATTACCAGTCAGCAGATGAGCTCTTCAGAGATTTTGAAAAGTGGCTTGTGGTAGCCAACAACAACACTTTGTCACAAGCAAAGATCTACAAAAATGCAGTTGTTGAAATATTGACATGTTGTGACAGCACGCTGACGCTGCACCCGAACGCTCTCACCAATTCCAACGTTTTGGAGGATAGATACTTTTCCATGCACTTTAAAAACATTCAGCTCAATTCCAAGCTGAGTGAACTTGACCAAACAAAAGCCATGTCTTGTCACACGTTGTACAACCGCCTCGTCTACCTTTGTCTCCTGTTTCGTTTCAGTGAAGCCAGGAATGTCTATTTCGGACTTTCTCATGAGGCCATCCGACGTTTGCGCTGCAAGGTGGAGGAGTTACAAAAAGTGCTGAGGCCCTTTCGTTCTTTGAGGAGGAGCCTTGTGAAAAGCAAAAAATGCATCAACATCATCAATGTCAGTTTGCTGACCGAATATGGCAAGTCTGCATACGTAAGAGAGTTAGTGGAATCGATTAGAAAGCCGTCTCTTACACCGACTAGAGACAATGCTGTGTCTCTACGAAACCATCTTCTGCTCTCTGTCACTGTAATTAACAGTTTAAGAAAATCTAACATTGCTCTTTTAAACATTAGAGACTACATGGCTGCTGAGAAGAGTGAGTGTGGATATTGCATTGTGCAAGAGCGCTACAAAACAGCATACAAGTACGGAGCCAAAAACATTCTAGTGCCGAACGACTTGAAAGTGTTGATCGATATTTATTTGCTGAGATACAGAGACCTTCTTGTCAACGACTCTCACTACATGGCTGCAGACACCAAGACTGTTTTGGAGTTGAGCGACTGCTACAGGCCCCTTTTTCCATCGATGAGACCCAACAAAGACGAATGTGTGACACTCGGTGCAACTAGAGTGCCTGTTTACCAGATGGGTTCCTCTGCTATCTCCTCTTGCCTGACGTCCTGCTTCAGAAAAAGCCAAGTAAACATTCCCATGAAGCGTCTTACTCCCACTTGCATTCGCGGTTCGATAGCCACTTACTTTGCCAACAACAGCAAAGAAGATCGCGAGCGGTTCGCTACACTCTACATGAAGCACAGCAGGAACACAATGGATAGCTTTTATGTGTCCCAGTGGAACGCTGCAGAGGAGTTGCGCTTTGCCCTGGGCATCGGACAGTCCTTCGGAGTCATAGAGTCTTTGACTGTTGAAAAGTCTGAGAGACCACCAAAGAAGGAGAAGGATGTGATGGACTGGCTCCAAACTAATGCAGAGGAGTACGGTTTTCATGAGGTTGAGGACATCTTTGAGGAAGATTTAGACTCCGGTTCTGACTCTGAAGAATGTGCTGCTACTTTCAGCTGTACCACAGTGGTTCCGTTTGCTCCAGCTGTAGAAAACAATGTTCCTTTAGAGGATAGCAACGACCATGCTGTAGATTTCTTGTGTGAACCTACCTCAACTCCTGTTTCGTCTGTTCCATCTGAACAAACAATCGCTGGTCCAGTTCTTGAACTATCCCCTGCTCTTGCACAACTAGTTCCTAATGAACAAACTGTTTGTATGGATGTAGATCAGACTCTAGCTGTTCCTGTTGGCACAGCTTGTTCTCCTCTTGCATTAACATTATTTCCTGATGAACCGGATTTTATTGAACACCATGCAAATCTTTCTCCAGTTTACTTTAGTGAGCAAGTGGTTGCCAAACCTGTTTCTGCTTCTCCTTCTCAGCAAGTCGCTTTCTGTCCTTCAAAAGAGGTCTTTTCTGTTCCTCTGACTCCTAGCCTTGTTGCTTTTCAGCAAACATTGGCCAAACCCAGTTTGTTTCTTTCATCTGATCCAGTTTCAGCTGTTCCAGTCCAACAGGCTGGTACTGTTCTTGCAAAGCAGCTCTCACCTTATGCTGTTCAATCTGTTGGTAGCCTATTTAGCCAAAGTCTTGCCTCTACATCCAGAGGTAAATTCTTTTTGATTTTTGATTTTTGATTTTTATGCAAATCTCAACAAGCTTTCAAAAAATGAAAATGCCCAAATCAACTCCTTGCCCTATTTTTATTGTTAAAGCTGTAAAAAAAACAAAACAAACCAAAAAAACAACACAGAAGTGTGTATGTATTTGTTGCAGGACTAATTCTGTGATTGCTTAAATGTTTATACAAGTGAATGATACTTAAACTGATTATGTTTTAGAAGTAAAAGATCCAAGAAGAAAAAAAATCAAGTTGGAAATGCCATCTTTCACTCAAGAACTCATCGGTAATGTAAAACCTAATTTATACAAAGATATATAAACACAAACCTCTTCTTGCACAATTTCAGATGGTTAACTGTTAACAAAAACTAGCCATCATTGCTAAGTGCACTTTTAGAAAGTTGTGTCTACCCGATTTCTAATGATGAAGTTAGAAACATGACCGTTAGAAATCATGCACAGCTTGTTATCATCTCTAACACTTAGAAACTGTTGATGGTTTTTATGAATTAGAAAAATGAACATGGTTTTATTTTATTTCAGGATCAACTCAGCCAAGAACAAAGGAAAACAAAGCAGAAGTTAGCCAATGCCATTTAGGTAATCTTTCAAAAACCAGTTATTGCTATCAGTGCAAACAATAAGGTCAACAAAAAAAAAATAAATAAAAAAAAAAACAGAATAAATCTTGTCTTACTTCAGAACCAAATGAATATTTGATTTAATCACTTTGTGTTATGACTTGAGTTTGTAAAATTTTAGATGAAATAGTTGAAAAGCTGAATGCTTGCCCTGGCCACAACGAATGGTTCAACACCAGAAGTTTTCCACGATGTGCAGCTTTGGTGTTGGCATACATCTTGCAAGACGTGTTTACAGATGTAAGCTCAAGTTGCTCGTACAAAGATTACCTTGGCATCTTGGCAAATCATAGCAGTGACAAGCTCATTCATGTCTTGCAAAAGTACTCCTACCAAAGCCATATTAAAGACAAAATTAAAAACATGAAGCTAAAAATTCAAAAAGAGGGTAGTTTAGAAAAGTTTGTTCAATATGGCAATATCGTGAGACCATTTATGTAGTTTAGATAAGTTTGTTCAGTTTGGCAATAAAGATGGGCCTTTTGTGTAGTTTGTTTTATCTATGCTTTTGCAAATATTTTTATCTGTTTCGCTAAAGACATAATAAACAAGAAGTTCTGTTAAACTGTTCTCACATTTCTTATTTAAAGATAGTTCAAACTTTTTTTTATCTTTAAAAAAAAAAGAAGTCGTTTTGTTATTCTGTGAAAACTTTTAATAGAGTTGCATTTAGAATTACTTCTGATGTTTTTAAGAGTTTGTTAAAAAGCAAAATAATATTTCCTGTGATGTTAAACTGCATAAGTGAAATTTAAAAAAGGAAAACTGCTCCAAACATTTTTCGGAAAAAGAAATCAAAACGTTCCTTATTTTAAAAGATCTAGACATCCATTTCTTCTTCAGCAAAATAGCGAGGCTTTTTTATGAACTCTTACTCTCTATTTTTTCATATATTTACACAAAGGATTTTATTTAGTTCAATGTAAACATACATAGAAGTATATTATGTTTTTTGTTTGTTTGTTTTTTTTTATGCAGTCTAACTTTTGTTTCACTTCTATTTTATTTTACGTTTATCTTGTATTTTATCATGCCTTATTGGTTTTTGCGTTTTGTGATGTCAAGCTGCGTAAGCTAAACTTAAAAGAGGAAAACTACGCTAACTTTTCTTTGAAAAAATATTCAAAAAGTACCTTAAACGAAAGAGAAAGCACACGAATCTTGCCATTCAATTCTTCTTCTGCAAAGTAGCGAGGCTTTTTATGTACTTTTGCTCTCTAATTTATCTCTATTTACGCAAAGGGTTTTATTTCAATGTAAACACGTATAAAAGAATACTTTGTTAAAAATAATTTTAAAGGAGTTGCGTAAAAAAAACGTCTGAATAAAGTTTCTTTACAAAAACAAACAACTAAGAAACAAGCGCGCCTAAGAAAAACCAGATCGCGATTCACTAAGTCAATAGACGAAAGAAACAAACTTTAAAAGGTCTTTCTAGACAACAAATTCTATTTTTGGCAATGCAGTTTTTGTATTTATGCAACCTAACTTTTGTTTGACTTCTATTTTATTTTACGTTTACCTTGTATTTTATCTTGCCTTTTTGTGTTTTGTGATGTCAAGCTACATAATCTAAACTTAAAAGAAGGAAACTAGGCTAACTTTTCTAGTAGAATATTATGTTGTTGGTTTTGTATGCAGCCTAACTTTAGTTTCATCTATATTTTATTATTTTGCGTTTATCTTATATTTTATCTTGTCTTTTTGAGTTTTGTATTTTGTGATGTCAAGCTACATA
Organism: Hydra viridissima; assembly: GCF_058129835.1. Taxonomy (NCBI): domain Eukaryota; kingdom Metazoa; phylum Cnidaria; class Hydrozoa; order Anthoathecata; family Hydridae; genus Hydra; species Hydra viridissima. Next base: position 15,584 of record NW_028324319.1, read on the forward strand.
ATTTAAACTTAAAAGAAGAAAACTAGGCTAACTTTTCTTTGAAAAATTGTTCAAAAACTACCTTACACCGATAGAGATAGCTCACGAATTTAAAAAGTTGCATCTATTCATCTTCTTCTTCAGCAAAGTAAAGCTTTTTATGCACTTTTACTCTCTAACTTACCTATATTTGCGTAAAGGATTTTATTTAATTCAATTTAAACATAACTAGTAGAATATTATGTTGTTGGTTTTGTATGCAGCCTAACTTTAGTTTCATCTATATTTTATTTTGCGTTTATCTTATATTTTATCTTGTCTTTTTGAGTTTTATATTTTGTGATGTCAAGCTACATAAGCTAAACTTTAAAGAGGAAATTTACGCTAACCTGTCTTTGAAAAACTATTCAAAAACTACCTTTAACAAAGTAGCGAGGCTTTTTATGCGTTTTTACTCTCTAACATACCTATTTTTGCGCAAAGGATTTTATTTAATTCAATTTAAACATGCCTAGTAGATTATTATGTTGTTGGTTTTTTATGCAGCCTAACTTTAGCTACATCTATTTTTCATTTTACGTTTGTCTTATATTTTATTTTATCTTTTTGTGTTCTGTGATGTCAAGCTACATAAGCTAATGTTAAAAGAGGAAAGCTGCGCTAACCTTTCTTTGAAAAACTATTCGAAATCTATTTTTGAGATAATCTAGATTTAAAAGAGGAACACTACGCTAATTTTGCTTTGAAAAAACTCTCGAAAACTAACTTATTCGATAGAGATAGCACACAAATTTAAAAAATTGTATCTACTCATCCACTTCTTCTACAGCAAAGTACTGAGGCTTTTTATGCACTTTTATTCTCTAACATACCTATATTTGCGCAAAGGATTTTATTTAACTCAATGTAAACATACATAGAAGAGTATTGTTACCCGTTTATTTTATGCAGCCTAACTTTAGTTTCGTCTATGCTTTATATTGCGTTTACCTTATATTTTATCTTGCCTTTGTTAGTTTTGTGTTTTGTTATGTCAAGCTTCATAATCTAATCTTAAAAGGGGAAAACTGCGCTAACTTTTCTTTGAAAAAGTACTCAAAAAGGACCTAAATCGATATAGATAGCTCACGATTTTAAAAAGTTGCATATAGTCATCTTCTTTTTCAGCAAAGTATCGAGGCTTTTTATGGATTTTTACTCTCTTATTTACCCAAATTTGCGCAAAGGACATTATTTAATTCAACTTAAACATGCCTAGTAGATTATTATGTTGTTGGTTTTTTATGCAGTCTAAACTTTGTTTCATCTATATTTTACGATTAACTTATATTTTATCTTGCCTTTTTGAGCTTTGTGTTTTGTGATGTCAAGCTACATAGTCTAAACATAAAAGAGGAAAACTACGCTAAACTTGCTTTGAAAAACTACTCAAAAACTACCTTTAACAAAGTAGCGAGGCTTTTCATGCACTTTTACTCTCTAACATACCTACATTTGCGCAAAGGATTTTATTTAATTCAATTTAAACATGCCTAGTAGATTATTATGTTGTTGGTTTTTTATGCAGCCTAACTTTAGTTTCATCTATATTATGTTTTAGGTTTATCATATATTTTATCTTTTCTTTTTGAGTTTTGAGTTTTGTGATGCCAAGCAACTTAAGCTAAACTTAAAAGTGGAATGCTACGCTAACCTTTCTTTGAAAATCTATTCATAAACTACCCTAGACAAAAGCTAGATTTAAAAGAGGAAAACTACACTATTTTTACTTTGAAAAAACTTTCGAAAACTACCTTAATCGATAGAGATAGCACACGATTTTAAAAAATTGCATATAGTCATCCACTTCTTCTGCAGCAAAGTAGCGAGGCTCTTTATGCACTTTTTCTCACTAGTTTGCTTATATTTACGCAAAAGAATTCATTTAATTCAATCCAAACATATATAGAAGATTATTATTTCACCTACATTTTATTTTACGATTAACTTTTATATTACCTTTCCTTTTAGTGTTTTGTGTTTTGTGATGTCAAGCTACATAAGCTAAACTTTAAAGAGGAAAACTACGCTAAGCTTTCTTTGAAAAACTATTCAAAAACTACCTTAAACAAAGTAGCGAGGCTTTTTATGCACTTTTACTCTCTAACATACCTACATTTGCGCCTAGGGTTTTATTAGATTCTAGTAGATTATTACGTTGTTGTTTTTTTATGCAGTCTAACTTTAGCTTCATCTATATTTTATTTTACGTTTATCTTATATTTTATTTTGTCTTTTTGAGTTTTGTGTTTTGTGATGTCAAGCTACATAAGCTAAACTTAAAAGAGGAAAGCTACGCTAACCTTTCTTTGAAAAGCTGTTCAAAAACTACCTTAGACATAATCTAGATTTAAAAGAGGAAGACTACGCTATTTTTGCTTTGAAAAAACTTTCGAAAACTACCTTAATCGATAGAGATAGCACAGGATTTTAAAAAGTTGTATCTAGTCATCCACTTCTTTCACAGCAAAGTAGCGAGGCTTTCTATGCACTTTTACTCTCTAACATACCTATTTTTGCGCAAAGGATTTTATTTAATTCAATTTAAACATGCCTAGTAGATTATTATGTTGTTGGTTTTTTATGCAGCCTAACTTCAGCTACATCTATTTTTCATTTTACGTTTGTCTTATATTTTATTTTATCTTTTTGTGTTCTGTGATGTCAAGCTACATAAGCTAAACTTTAAAGAGGAAAACTACGCTAACCTTTCTTTGAAAAACTATTCAAAAAGGACCTAAATCGATATAGATAGCTCACGATTTTAAAAAGTTGCATATAGTCATCTTCTTCTTCAGCAAAGTATCGAGGCTTTTTATGGATTTTTACTCTCTTATTTACCCAAATTTGCGCAAAGGACTTTACTTAATTCAACTTAAACATGTCTAGTAGATTATTAAGTTGTTTGTTTTTTATGCAGCCTAACTTTAGTTTCATTTATATTTTATTTTACGTTTATCTGATATTTTATCTTGTCTTTTTGTGTGTTGTTTTGTCAAGCTACATAAGCTAAACTTAAAAGTGGAAAACTACGCTAACCTTTCTTTGAAAATCTATTCAAAAACTGCCATAGACATAAGCTAGATTTAAAAGAGGAAGACTACGCTATTTATGCTTTTAAAAAACTTTCGAAAAATACCTTAATCCATTGAGATAGTACACGAATTTACAAAGTTGTATCTAGTCATCCACTTCTTCTATAGCAAAGTAGCGAGGCTTTTTATGCACTTTTGCGTTCTAATTTATCTCTGTTTACGCATATGGTTTTTGTTTATTTCTATGTAATGAAATACAAAAGAGTATTTTGTTAAAGATTATGCTGCAGGAGCTGCGTAAAAAAACTCTGGCGACCTTGCCTCAAGAAAAAAGCAACTGAAAGACATGTGCGCCTTAGAAAATTCAAATCGCGATTCACCAAATTAAAAGACGAAAAGAACGAACTTTAAAAGCTCTCACTAGACATTTGTGTTTATGATAGGCAATGCAGTTTTTGATTTTATGCAGCCTAACATTTTTTTCATCTATATCTTATTTTACGTTTATCTTATACTTTATCTTGCCTTTTTGAGTTTAGTATTTTATGATGTCATGCTAAATAAACTATACTTTGCTAATTTTTATTTGAAAAAATATTCAAAAACTACCTGAATTATAAGCTAGATCTAAAAGAGGAAAACTACGCTAACTTTTCTTTAAAAAAATATTTAAAAACTACCTTAAACATAAGCTATATCCAAAAGAGGAAAACTATGCCAACTTTTCTTTAAAAAAAAATTTAAAAACTACCTTAAACATAAGCTAGATCTAAAAGAGGAAAACTACGCTAACATTTCTTTGAAAAAATATTCGAAAACTACCTTTAAACATGATTTAGATTTAATAGATGAAAACTACGCTAACATTTCTTTGAAAAAACATTCAAAAACTACCTTTAAACATGATTTAGATTTAATAGATGAAAACTACGCTAACATTTCTTTGAAAAAATATTCAAAAAGTACCTTAATCGAAAGAGATAGCACACGAAATTAAAAAGTTGCATCTAGTCATCCGTTTCTTCTTCATCAAAGTAGCGAGGCGTTTATGCACTTTTTATTCTCTAATTTATCTCTACTTACGCAAATGGCTTTTGTTTATTTCAATGTAAAACTTTTCAAAAGAGTATTTTGTTAAAGATTATGCTGCAGGGGCTGTGTAAGAAAACTCTGGTGACCTTTCTTTTTGAAAAAGCAACTAAAGTAGATGTGCGCCTAAGAAAATCCAAATTGCGATTCACTAAATTAAAAGACATATACAACAAACTTTAAAAGTGAAACTATTTTTACAAGCGTATTTGGTAAAGATGAAATGTTCTTATGACATTTTAACGTTACGAAAAGGATTTTCTTCTGTTCAAATATTTATTACAATTTAAAGTGTTAAATAATGTTACAGAAACGACCTAAAACGCCTGTTGTATTAATTTAAACGAACAAAATAGATAAAAAAAAAGAAAAACTATCATTAAAAAAAAAAAAGAAAAAAAGAAAAGAAATAGAAGTTGAGGAAAAATAAAAATAAGAACTTCTAACAAAGAGCTCTTCTTTTTATTTTTCAGATTTTAGATGCTTAATTCCTTGAATGAAAAGTTGAACTGATGACCCACTACTAAGGTTGTTCCAAGCCTTCCGTTCTCAAACTAGGCCATTCTGAGAGGCTGTTTGATTAAGTACCGTTGATAGTAGTATCGCACGTAAGAGACTTCTAAAACTCTGATTATTAATTCCTTGAATGAAGAGATGACTTCATACTCACTAACGAGGTTGTTCTTAGCCATCCATTCTTAAACTAAGCAAAACAGTGAAGTTGTTTGATTAAGTATCACAGTTTGCTGATTTGCACATGCACCATTGCCGAAACTGTGATGCTTGGTTCCTTGATTGGATTGAAGAAGCTCATCACCATGCTTTTTACAAGCTGTCCGTTGTTATGTTTTGCAATTCAGTGGTTCTGTTTTGCAATTCATTTTCTGTTTGTTTAAGTATCATCGATGGTGGTGTCGTGCATGCAAACTTTCCGAAACTCTGATGCTTGTTTTTCTTGAATGGAGAGATGAGCTTATACTTTAGGTGACTTTTAAAACTGCAGTAATTAGTGCCTCGAATGGAAAAACGAACTCATACATTACAGACCAAGGTTGTTCCTGGCCATCCGTTAACATATTAGGCAACAGTACAGCGAGGCTGTTTGATTTACAAGCTTTTGTCGTTTCGAGAAATCACTACATTAAGCATTCGATGGTGATACACGACTGATGGCCAGGTTCTGATTTTCGAATGAAAAGAAGAGTCGCATCCGACCACCGGTCGGCTTTCGACGCAAAACAGCTGTACACACTCGTCCAACGTCCAGTGACTAACTGTTGCAACGAGAAAGTTAGCTTTATTTGTCGTGCAGATTGTCCGCTTTGACGTAAAATGCTAGAAATTTGCTGAACGCTCGGTTTGCGCCGCCCAAGATTCATTCTGTTTCTGCGTTGCCAGCGTCTGTCGGCTAAATACAACTGTAGACTCCGCGCAAGCTTTTTCACCGCAAAAGTTGTACAGAGCCACACCGAAGGCTAAAATCGACTTTAAGGTCGAAGGTTAAAATCGACCCTAGAGGTTTGAAAACGACGTCACGAAATTTTCAAGACATCATCGAAGAAAATTACGGCGGCCAGATGCAACTCTTAGTACTAACTCTACTAATCTTAGTACGTTAAGCATTCCAGTCGAGAGATCAGACGTTTTTTCGTCACCTAAGAGACCGGCCGATGCGTTTGCGACGCTGCGGAAAGAAAGAAGATGGCAAACCACAGGGTTGTTACCGTAACAAACCTCCGTGAGTACCTCCATCTCGAGTGGCTTTTAAAGAAACGTTCGTTTTAAACTCAAAGGGATGGTTGTTAAAGCTCACAAACGCCTGGTTAACGATTTTCTAACGGCAGACACCGTGTTTACAATGGATACAGACCGATTAACTGAGCCCAAAGCGCAAGATCTATCAGAAAACTCCTCTAGGTCGATGCAACGAGACGACTAGACACGTGCGTCTAAAGGCATTTTACAATTGAAGGACGCCCCTCGTGGGCCCTTTAACCTTAACACTAAACTCCTGCTTGATATCCTCGTCCCCAGGTTTCCAAACCGTAACCCCAACCCCCTCTAATCCTAACCCCCTTACCCTCTAACTCTCCCCCCTCAAAAAAACAAAAAACATAAAAAAGCAAACAAAACGAAAAAAAACTTGCTTCCCTCCTCCCTTTTAGCTCTAGGATGCAATACCTTTTTGCCGCCCTCCGCTAGAAGGGAGTAGGGAGTAACGAAAGCTTGACATCAAAGTAGCGTTTCGTATGAGATTTGTTTGCCAAAATTTGAGCGTTTTTAAAAAAGCCAAGACTTCGTCAGAGGGGTTTCTTCTTTTCTCCTAAAGCTATCGATCGATTAAAAAGCTCAAAGCAAAGAAATTCAAAACAAAATACAAAAACGGGAAGTTTTAGTTTCTGCACCACAAGCCAAGCACTAGTTCAAACTGGAGATAATAAAAGGAAATCGAATGATCTCACTTCTCAAACCACTGAGCTGCCATTGGTTGGCTGTTTAATCGTTGCGATTGGTCGGCAGTTTTATCGTTGGAGACCATTGAGAGATATAAAAATAATTTTTTTTTTGAGCACAACATTAAACGTTAAATCGTTAGATGTTGTTATAAAGGCACCATTAGAATGCGATGTCCTCAAATATTTTCCTCGATATTTTAATAAGTAAAAAAAAACAAAACAAAGTCTTGCAACTGGCGAAAACTTTCAATAAGCAAACAAAGCAACAACTTTCCTTTCGAGTTTTTTACATTTTAAACAAAAGACAAACAAAGAAAAAAAACAAACAAAAACAAAAAAACAAAACAGAAAAGGGAGAATGAGTGAGTCGACTGATTTCGCTCAACTGTCTTAAACGAGAAGTCATAAACGTTTGCTTGTGCCAGCAAGTTGCAAATTAAGTTGTAAATGAACTGCACCGCAAAAACTTAACCACAGTTTATTAAGCATATTAAGCCTTTGCTGACATGTTAAGACATTTTAAGCCTTTGCTATTATCATGAGGCTTTTGCTCCACGAGCCAAAAAAATACGCTAGAGTTGACAAACTGCATCGCGGTCGAAAAGTGTAATTACGCCAACACTTTAATCCGTTTTAAGCATTTCGTTTTCGCACGAACAACAATTAAAGCAGCTCGTTGAGCTTAACGACGTTCGTATTTTTTTTCAAAGCCAAAACTTCGGCTATAAGTAGAGTAAAGAGGCACTTCGAAAAACAACAAAGCTGTTCGCAGTCGATAGCAACGAGCGACAACATCTCTGCGAGTCTGGCATCAAGGTAAACAGTTTTTTTACATTTCCATTTGTTAGTGCCACTTTTGTGTACATTATGTATTCAAAAATTTCTTGCGGACGCTAGATTTTTCGTTTTCAATGAACAACAGTTGCAACCTCTAGCCGTTTGCTAAAACAGCTTGCTAGGACAACCAAATCAATCATATGTTGTGAAAATTTCTTTTTGTTCAACTGACTAAGGAAGATCGAGCGAACGCTTTTTTTTTATATAACTTGTTTGTATCATATTGCTATTAAGAAAACAGCGTTGTGTATACTAAACGTGACATAATTGGCAATTATCCGTAACTAAAAATAAGATAGAAATTACAAACTTGATACCATATTTTAATTACTGTAACAAAACTAGACGTCATCGCGTGAGAAAATAAATGTTTATGACACATAACCTATTTTTTTGTTTTTTTTTTTCTTCTCTTTTTTCCTTTTAATCTCTTTTCTTTCGTCCAAAAAGCGTTTTGATTTTTGCCTCGCCACAAGCGATGAAATCGATAAAAAAACCTGCTCGGACATTCTCCATTCTCAACAACAAAAGCAATCGAAGTTCTAGCTCTCGAGCACGTGCGCCAACAGGTTGATGAAACCGTTCAAATATGCTCGATCGCTAGAATTTAAAAAAAAGAAACAAGCCAGAAACAAACCAAAATAAAAAAAACAAAAACAAAAATGAACATCTTTAGAACGCTTAAATTTTATAAAATATTTTCCTCTGCGTTTTTAACCAGCTAAACTGTCGTAAAGTTTTTTCGGTGCAGTTCATTTAAAAAACTTAGTTTTCAACTTTTAAACGTTTTAGACTTCTCGTTTAAGGCAGTCGAAAGAAATGAGTCGACTCACTCTCTCTCTCTCTCTCTCCCTTTTCGGTTTTGTTTTTGTTTACTTGTTTTTGTTTTTTCTTCGTTTGCCTTCGTTTGCCTTTGTTTGCTTTTGGAAAAGTTGTCGCCATGCGAGACTTAGTTTTTTTTTGGCTCAATTTGTGATTAAGTGAAGTTCTAGTCTTGAAAGTGTGCAAAGTGTGGGCCAATCTGGTGGCTGGAGTGATGACACGTGAATGCTGGAAATTCCAGACTTTGAGCGGATTCAGCGTACATAGAAAGAAAATGTAACATTCACGTGGGTCTCTCCTAAGCTTGCCATTGGTCGGTCTGCTGGCCTTAAGTACCCCCCCCCCTCAACGTCACGTTTGCTCAACTTTCTCGGTCTTTGGCGCCCAAAGAAAGCTCGAGGAAGGATAAAAATGGCGAGGTTTCGGTACTGCGTTTTCTATTTTTCCTATTTGTTTTTGTTTGTTTGTTTGTTTCGTTTGTTTGTTTATTTATTTAATTGTATTTTTGTTTGTTTCGTTCGTTTGTTTGTTTGTTTGTTTCGTTTGCTTCGTTTGTTTCGTGATGTTTTGTTTTCCCTTCTTGATGGCACAAAACAGAAGCAAACAAGACTTTCGGTTATGTTCGGTTATATTCGGTTCAATAAAAGTTTGTTGGTTTCTGTACAACAACAACAACAAAAATCCCTCTGTCCCTCAAAAGCAGTTTCTCCTCTGTCCAAAAAGAAGAGCCTCTTTGTAATCGATCTTGTCTGAATGCAGCTCTCCTTTTGCCTATAGGTTTTTATTCCAACCCTTGTGTTGTTGTTAGTGCCATTGACACTTGTGTCAGCCATGTTGTTGTTATTGTTATACTCTGTAAAAGCAGTTGTTGCTGTTGTACTTGTTTGTTGTTTCTAAGGACACTGTTATTGCTGCTGTTAGCGCTGTTAGTAATCACCCACTTGGCTTGTATTTTTGTTTTTTGTTTTTGTTTTTTGTTTTATTTATAAACACTCTCTGAGTAAGTGATGCTGTTGCTGTTGTTGTTGTTATAGTTGCAATGAGTGTTTGTTAATGTTCCCCCACTTGGCTTGTATTTTTGTTTTCTGTTTTGTTTGTTTTTTTGTTTTTTTTTTTTTTTTTTCTCAACACTCTCTGAGTAAGTGATGCTGTTGCTGTAGTCGTTGTTATAGTTGCAATGAGTGTTTGTTAATGTTCACCAACTTGGCATGTTTATAATCTATTTTATTTTATCAACACTCTCTGAGTCAGTGATGGTGTTGCTGTTGCTGTTGTTCTTATTCTTATTATAGCTGCAATGAGTGTTTGTTAATGTTCACCAACTTGGCTTGTTTATAAATTATTTTATTTTATCAACACTCTCTGAGTCAGTGATGCTGATGGTGTTGTTGTTATTATGCTTGCAATAAGTGTTGTTAATGTTCACCCACTTTGCTTGTTTTGTTTGTGCTTTTGTTTTTGTTTATCAACACCCTTTGAGTCACTGATGCTGTTGCTGTTGGTGTTATTATAGTTGCAATGAGTGTTAATGTTCACCCACTTTGCTTGCTTTATTTGTTTGTTGTTGTTTTTTTATCAACACCCTGCGAGTTAGTGATGCTGTTGCTGCTTTTGTTATTTTACTTGTAGTTATAGTTGTTACTGTTTAGCCACTTTGCTTGTTTTTTAATCTGTTTTATTTTATCACCACTCTCTGAGTCAGTGATGATGTTGCTGATGCTGTTGTTGTTATTTTACTTGCAATGATAGCTGTTACTGTTCAGCCACTTTGCTTGTTTTTTTTGTTTGTTTGTTTGTTTGTTTGTTTTTTTATATATCCTCTGAGTTAGTGATGCTGTTGCTGATGCTGTTGTTGTTATTATGCTTTCAATGAGAGCTGTTACTGTTCACCCACTTTGTTTGTTTATAGTCTGTTTTATTTTATCAACACTCTCTGAGTCAGTGATGCTGATGCTGATGCTGTTGTTGTTATTATGCTTGCAGTGAGAGTTGTTACTGTTCACCCACTTTGCTTGTTTATTATCTATTTTATTTTGTCAACACTCTCTGAGTCAGTGATGCTGATGCTGTTGTTGTTATTATGCTTGCAATGAGAGTTGTTACTGTTCACCCAATTTGCTTGTTTTGTTTTTTTATTTGTTTTTTTTTTTTTTGTTTGTTTTTGTTTTGCTTGTTTTTTTTTATCAATACCCTCTGAGTCAGTGATGCTGTTGCTGTTGTTGTTGTTGTTGTTGTTGTTGTTGTTGTTGTTGTTGTTGTTGTTATACATGCAATGATTGTTGTTACGGTTCAGCCACATTGCTTGTTTTTTTAATCTGTTTTGTTTTGTCAACACTCTCTGAGTCAGTGATGCTGATGCTGTTGTTATTATGCTTGCAATGAGAGTTGTTACTGTTGTAGTTATGTCTGTCATTTGTCCTTGTTAGCAAGTTCTATTTGCCCTCTCTTGCCTTTTTTCAACACAGTTTCTTTCTTTGAGTCATATGGTTGCGAGATCCTCTCAAACTCCATCTCTTTATTTATTTGTTTCTTTTTTTTTTTTTTTCTCATTCTCCTTCTCATAATAGCAATCACTGCTGCCACCATGCATGTAATGCTAGTTGCTCTCATTCTTTTTCATTTGCTAGTGGAAACTTTGTTTCTTCTTGTTGCTCTCTTTTCTTTCTTTTTTCTCTTTTGCAGAGGATTCGAAAAAACACAGCTCTTCCCTGCAGTTGTAAACATTCCAGGATTGGATGCAGGCAGAAGAAAAACACTCTCACTAACTGTTTTCTTTTTTTTAGCATAAACCGTTGCAAACAAACACCTGAACATGTCTTCTTCACAAGAAAACAACACTGTTGTTGCCCCTTCTCCGAACTCTAAAGCGAAAAAAAAGAAAAGAAGGCAGTCACAAGAACAGAGAGACTTAAAGCTCAAAAACAAAGTCAGGGCCGCATTAGTTGCAGCGTGTGGCTCCGTAAACAGGGTTGTACCTTTCTATGGTACCAAGAAGAGGTACGCTGTTAGCTGTCCGATGCCTTTGTGCAAACATTCCTCCACAAGCATTAAAAGACACTTGACTAAAAAAGATCATTCTTGGACTTTGGATGAAGCTTCCATCTTTTACTCTGCAATGGTCAGGAAGTTTCAGCATGCTCGTCTCGAACGCAAGTCCGGCTGTCCAAAACCTTACCCCTGTTTGCAATGTTGGAAGTATTACGACCGACTGGACATACACTTGAAAGAGACTCATTTCTACGATTCCAAGACGATCAAACAAAAGATTGCAGAGGCAAAGCGGTACGACAACGACAAGCTCTATGTCCCTCAATTTATTCGACCTGCCTTCTTTGGTATTAAGCCAGTAGCTGAACAAGCGTCTGCATCAGGCTCTGCATCCTCTGCTCCTGGGCCTTCCTCCTCTTTTTCTTCTCCGGTTCTTTCCTCTGATCCTCTTTTAAGCTTGCCCTCATCAGTTGCTGGTTCGTCCGAGGCTCCTTCTGCAAACCACTGCACCTCTGTAGAAAACAAAGAGCTGAACACCGAATCCGTCCTAGACTCTGATTTTAATTGCTTAAAGCACTTGGTTTCCAACTCCTCCGTCTTGACAGAAGATAAGAGACTCTTGTTTCAGCTGGACAAAGATGCTTTTCACTTTTATTACCAGTCAGCAGATGAGCTCTTCAGAGATTTTGAAAAGTGGCTTGTGGTAGCCAACAACAACACTTTGTCACAAGCAAAGATCTACAAAAATGCAGTTGTTGAAATATTGACATGTTGTGACAGCACGCTGACGCTGCACCCGAACGCTCTCACCAATTCCAACGTTTTGGAGGATAGATACTTTTCCATGCACTTTAAAAACATTCAGCTCAATTCCAAGCTGAGTGAACTTGACCAAACAAAAGCCATGTCTTGTCACACGTTGTACAACCGCCTCGTCTACCTTTGTCTCCTGTTTCGTTTCAGTGAAGCCAGGAATGTCTATTTCGGACTTTCTCATGAGGCCATCCGACGTTTGCGCTGCAAGGTGGAGGAGTTACAAAAAGTGCTGAGGCCCTTTCGTTCTTTGAGGAGGAGCCTTGTGAAAAGCAAAAAATGCATCAACATCATCAATGTCAGTTTGCTGACCGAATATGGCAAGTCTGCATACGTAAGAGAGTTAGTGGAATCGATTAGAAAGCCGTCTCTTACACCGACTAGAGACAATGCTGTGTCTCTACGAAACCATCTTCTGCTCTCTGTCACTGTAATTAACAGTTTAAGAAAATCTAACATTGCTCTTTTAAACATTAGAGACTACATGGCTGCTGAGAAGAGTGAGTGTGGATATTGCATTGTGCAAGAGCGCTACAAAACAGCATACAAGTACGGAGCCAAAAACATTCTAGTGCCGAACGACTTGAAAGTGTTGATCGATATTTATTTGCTGAGATACAGAGACCTTCTTGTCAACGACTCTCACTACATGGCTGCAGACACCAAGACTGTTTTGGAGTTGAGCGACTGCTACAGGCCCCTTTTTCCATCGATGAGACCCAACAAAGACGAATGTGTGACACTCGGTGCAACTAGAGTGCCTGTTTACCAGATGGGTTCCTCTGCTATCTCCTCTTGCCTGACGTCCTGCTTCAGAAAAAGCCAAGTAAACATTCCCATGAAGCGTCTTACTCCCACTTGCATTCGCGGTTCGATAGCCACTTACTTTGCCAACAACAGCAAAGAAGATCGCGAGCGGTTCGCTACACTCTACATGAAGCACAGCAGGAACACAATGGATAGCTTTTATGTGTCCCAGTGGAACGCTGCAGAGGAGTTGCGCTTTGCCCTGGGCATCGGACAGTCCTTCGGAGTCATAGAGTCTTTGACTGTTGAAAAGTCTGAGAGACCACCAAAGAAGGAGAAGGATGTGATGGACTGGCTCCAAACTAATGCAGAGGAGTACGGTTTTCATGAGGTTGAGGACATCTTTGAGGAAGATTTAGACTCCGGTTCTGACTCTGAAGAATGTGCTGCTACTTTCAGCTGTACCACAGTGGTTCCGTTTGCTCCAGCTGTAGAAAACAATGTTCCTTTAGAGGATAGCAACGACCATGCTGTAGATTTCTTGTGTGAACCTACCTCAACTCCTGTTTCGTCTGTTCCATCTGAACAAACAATCGCTGGTCCAGTTCTTGAACTATCCCCTGCTCTTGCACAACTAGTTCCTAATGAACAAACTGTTTGTATGGATGTAGATCAGACTCTAGCTGTTCCTGTTGGCACAGCTTGTTCTCCTCTTGCATTAACATTATTTCCTGATGAACCGGATTTTATTGAACACCATGCAAATCTTTCTCCAGTTTACTTTAGTGAGCAAGTGGTTGCCAAACCTGTTTCTGCTTCTCCTTCTCAGCAAGTCGCTTTCTGTCCTTCAAAAGAGGTCTTTTCTGTTCCTCTGACTCCTAGCCTTGTTGCTTTTCAGCAAACATTGGCCAAACCCAGTTTGTTTCTTTCATCTGATCCAGTTTCAGCTGTTCCAGTCCAACAGGCTGGTACTGTTCTTGCAAAGCAGCTCTCACCTTATGCTGTTCAATCTGTTGGTAGCCTATTTAGCCAAAGTCTTGCCTCTACATCCAGAGGTAAATTCTTTTTGATTTTTGATTTTTGATTTTTATGCAAATCTCAACAAGCTTTCAAAAAATGAAAATGCCCAAATCAACTCCTTGCCCTATTTTTATTGTTAAAGCTGTAAAAAAAACAAAACAAACCAAAAAAACAACACAGAAGTGTGTATGTATTTGTTGCAGGACTAATTCTGTGATTGCTTAAATGTTTATACAAGTGAATGATACTTAAACTGATTATGTTTTAGAAGTAAAAGATCCAAGAAGAAAAAAAATCAAGTTGGAAATGCCATCTTTCACTCAAGAACTCATCGGTAATGTAAAACCTAATTTATACAAAGATATATAAACACAAACCTCTTCTTGCACAATTTCAGATGGTTAACTGTTAACAAAAACTAGCCATCATTGCTAAGTGCACTTTTAGAAAGTTGTGTCTACCCGATTTCTAATGATGAAGTTAGAAACATGACCGTTAGAAATCATGCACAGCTTGTTATCATCTCTAACACTTAGAAACTGTTGATGGTTTTTATGAATTAGAAAAATGAACATGGTTTTATTTTATTTCAGGATCAACTCAGCCAAGAACAAAGGAAAACAAAGCAGAAGTTAGCCAATGCCATTTAGGTAATCTTTCAAAAACCAGTTATTGCTATCAGTGCAAACAATAAGGTCAACAAAAAAAAAATAAATAAAAAAAAAAACAGAATAAATCTTGTCTTACTTCAGAACCAAATGAATATTTGATTTAATCACTTTGTGTTATGACTTGAGTTTGTAAAATTTTAGATGAAATAGTTGAAAAGCTGAATGCTTGCCCTGGCCACAACGAATGGTTCAACACCAGAAGTTTTCCACGATGTGCAGCTTTGGTGTTGGCATACATCTTGCAAGACGTGTTTACAGATGTAAGCTCAAGTTGCTCGTACAAAGATTACCTTGGCATCTTGGCAAATCATAGCAGTGACAAGCTCATTCATGTCTTGCAAAAGTACTCCTACCAAAGCCATATTAAAGACAAAATTAAAAACATGAAGCTAAAAATTCAAAAAGAGGGTAGTTTAGAAAAGTTTGTTCAATATGGCAATATCGTGAGACCATTTATGTAGTTTAGATAAGTTTGTTCAGTTTGGCAATAAAGATGGGCCTTTTGTGTAGTTTGTTTTATCTATGCTTTTGCAAATATTTTTATCTGTTTCGCTAAAGACATAATAAACAAGAAGTTCTGTTAAACTGTTCTCACATTTCTTATTTAAAGATAGTTCAAACTTTTTTTTATCTTTAAAAAAAAAAGAAGTCGTTTTGTTATTCTGTGAAAACTTTTAATAGAGTTGCATTTAGAATTACTTCTGATGTTTTTAAGAGTTTGTTAAAAAGCAAAATAATATTTCCTGTGATGTTAAACTGCATAAGTGAAATTTAAAAAAGGAAAACTGCTCCAAACATTTTTCGGAAAAAGAAATCAAAACGTTCCTTATTTTAAAAGATCTAGACATCCATTTCTTCTTCAGCAAAATAGCGAGGCTTTTTTATGAACTCTTACTCTCTATTTTTTCATATATTTACACAAAGGATTTTATTTAGTTCAATGTAAACATACATAGAAGTATATTATGTTTTTTGTTTGTTTGTTTTTTTTTATGCAGTCTAACTTTTGTTTCACTTCTATTTTATTTTACGTTTATCTTGTATTTTATCATGCCTTATTGGTTTTTGCGTTTTGTGATGTCAAGCTGCGTAAGCTAAACTTAAAAGAGGAAAACTACGCTAACTTTTCTTTGAAAAAATATTCAAAAAGTACCTTAAACGAAAGAGAAAGCACACGAATCTTGCCATTCAATTCTTCTTCTGCAAAGTAGCGAGGCTTTTTATGTACTTTTGCTCTCTAATTTATCTCTATTTACGCAAAGGGTTTTATTTCAATGTAAACACGTATAAAAGAATACTTTGTTAAAAATAATTTTAAAGGAGTTGCGTAAAAAAAACGTCTGAATAAAGTTTCTTTACAAAAACAAACAACTAAGAAACAAGCGCGCCTAAGAAAAACCAGATCGCGATTCACTAAGTCAATAGACGAAAGAAACAAACTTTAAAAGGTCTTTCTAGACAACAAATTCTATTTTTGGCAATGCAGTTTTTGTATTTATGCAACCTAACTTTTGTTTGACTTCTATTTTATTTTACGTTTACCTTGTATTTTATCTTGCCTTTTTGTGTTTTGTGATGTCAAGCTACATAATCTAAACTTAAAAGAAGGAAACTAGGCTAACTTTTCTAGTAGAATATTATGTTGTTGGTTTTGTATGCAGCCTAACTTTAGTTTCATCTATATTTTATTATTTTGCGTTTATCTTATATTTTATCTTGTCTTTTTGAGTTTTGTATTTTGTGATGTCAAGCTACATAATTTAAACTTAAAAGAAGAAAACTAGGCTAACTTTTCTTTGAAAAATTGTTCAAAAACTACCTTACACCGATAGAGATAGCTCACGAATTTAAAAAGTTGCATCTATTCATCTTCTTCTTCAGCAAAGTAAAGCTTTTTATGCACTTTTACTCTCTAACTTACCTATATTTGCGTAAAGGATTTTATTTAATTCAATTTAAACATAACTAGTAGAATATTATGTTGTTGGTTTTGTATGCAGCCTAACTTTAGTTTCATCTATATTTTATTTTGCGTTTATCTTATATTTTATCTTGTCTTTTTGAGTTTTATATTTTGTGATGTCAAGCTACATAAGCTAAACTTTAAAGAGGAAATTTACGCTAACCTGTCTTTGAAAAACTATTCAAAAACTACCTTTAACAAAGTAGCGAGGCTTTTTATGCGTTTTTACTCTCTAACATACCTATTTTTGCGCAAAGGATTTTATTTAATTCAATTTAAACATGCCTAGTAGATTATTATGTTGTTGGTTTTTTATGCAGCCTAACTTTAGCTACATCTATTTTTCATTTTACGTTTGTCTTATATTTTATTTTATCTTTTTGTGTTCTGTGATGTCAAGCTACATAAGCTAATGTTAAAAGAGGAAAGCTGCGCTAACCTTTCTTTGAAAAACTATTCGAAATCTATTTTTGAGATAATCTAGATTTAAAAGAGGAACACTACGCTAATTTTGCTTTGAAAAAACTCTCGAAAACTAACTTATTCGATAGAGATAGCACACAAATTTAAAAAATTGTATCTACTCATCCACTTCTTCTACAGCAAAGTACTGAGGCTTTTTATGCACTTTTATTCTCTAACATACCTATATTTGCGCAAAGGATTTTATTTAACTCAATGTAAACATACATAGAAGAGTATTGTTACCCGTTTATTTTATGCAGCCTAACTTTAGTTTCGTCTATGCTTTATATTGCGTTTACCTTATATTTTATCTTGCCTTTGTTAGTTTTGTGTTTTGTTATGTCAAGCTTCATAATCTAATCTTAAAAGGGGAAAACTGCGCTAACTTTTCTTTGAAAAAGTACTCAAAAAGGACCTAAATCGATATAGATAGCTCACGATTTTAAAAAGTTGCATATAGTCATCTTCTTTTTCAGCAAAGTATCGAGGCTTTTTATGGATTTTTACTCTCTTATTTACCCAAATTTGCGCAAAGGACATTATTTAATTCAACTTAAACATGCCTAGTAGATTATTATGTTGTTGGTTTTTTATGCAGTCTAAACTTTGTTTCATCTATATTTTACGATTAACTTATATTTTATCTTGCCTTTTTGAGCTTTGTGTTTTGTGATGTCAAGCTACATAGTCTAAACATAAAAGAGGAAAACTACGCTAAACTTGCTTTGAAAAACTACTCAAAAACTACCTTTAACAAAGTAGCGAGGCTTTTCATGCACTTTTACTCTCTAACATACCTACATTTGCGCAAAGGATTTTATTTAATTCAATTTAAACATGCCTAGTAGATTATTATGTTGTTGGTTTTTTATGCAGCCTAACTTTAGTTTCATCTATATTATGTTTTAGGTTTATCATATATTTTATCTTTTCTTTTTGAGTTTTGAGTTTTGTGATGCCAAGCAACTTAAGCTAAACTTAAAAGTGGAATGCTACGCTAACCTTTCTTTGAAAATCTATTCATAAACTACCCTAGACAAAAGCTAGATTTAAAAGAGGAAAACTACACTATTTTTACTTTGAAAAAACTTTCGAAAACTACCTTAATCGATAGAGATAGCACACGATTTTAAAAAATTGCATATAGTCATCCACTTCTTCTGCAGCAAAGTAGCGAGGCTCTTTATGCACTTTTTCTCACTAGTTTGCTTATATTTACGCAAAAGAATTCATTTAATTCAATCCAAACATATATAGAAGATTATTATTTCACCTACATTTTATTTTACGATTAACTTTTATATTACCTTTCCTTTTAGTGTTTTGTGTTTTGTGATGTCAAGCTACATAAGCTAAACTTTAAAGAGGAAAACTACGCTAAGCTTTCTTTGAAAAACTATTCAAAAACTACCTTAAACAAAGTAGCGAGGCTTTTTATGCACTTTTACTCTCTAACATACCTACATTTGCGCCTAGGGTTTTATTAGATTCTAGTAGATTATTACGTTGTTGTTTTTTTATGCAGTCTAACTTTAGCTTCATCTATATTTTATTTTACGTTTATCTTATATTTTATTTTGTCTTTTTGAGTTTTGTGTTTTGTGATGTCAAGCTACATAAGCTAAACTTAAAAGAGGAAAGCTACGCTAACCTTTCTTTGAAAAGCTGTTCAAAAACTACCTTAGACATAATCTAGATTTAAAAGAGGAAGACTACGCTATTTTTGCTTTGAAAAAACTTTCGAAAACTACCTTAATCGATAGAGATAGCACAGGATTTTAAAAAGTTGTATCTAGTCATCCACTTCTTTCACAGCAAAGTAGCGAGGCTTTCTATGCACTTTTACTCTCTAACATACCTATTTTTGCGCAAAGGATTTTATTTAATTCAATTTAAACATGCCTAGTAGATTATTATGTTGTTGGTTTTTTATGCAGCCTAACTTCAGCTACATCTATTTTTCATTTTACGTTTGTCTTATATTTTATTTTATCTTTTTGTGTTCTGTGATGTCAAGCTACATAAGCTAAACTTTAAAGAGGAAAACTACGCTAACCTTTCTTTGAAAAACTATTCAAAAAGGACCTAAATCGATATAGATAGCTCACGATTTTAAAAAGTTGCATATAGTCATCTTCTTCTTCAGCAAAGTATCGAGGCTTTTTATGGATTTTTACTCTCTTATTTACCCAAATTTGCGCAAAGGACTTTACTTAATTCAACTTAAACATGTCTAGTAGATTATTAAGTTGTTTGTTTTTTATGCAGCCTAACTTTAGTTTCATTTATATTTTATTTTACGTTTATCTGATATTTTATCTTGTCTTTTTGTGTGTTGTTTTGTCAAGCTACATAAGCTAAACTTAAAAGTGGAAAACTACGCTAACCTTTCTTTGAAAATCTATTCAAAAACTGCCATAGACATAAGCTAGATTTAAAAGAGGAAGACTACGCTATTTATGCTTTTAAAAAACTTTCGAAAAATACCTTAATCCATTGAGATAGTACACGAATTTACAAAGTTGTATCTAGTCATCCACTTCTTCTATAGCAAAGTAGCGAGGCTTTTTATGCACTTTTGCGTTCTAATTTATCTCTGTTTACGCATATGGTTTTTGTTTATTTCTATGTAATGAAATACAAAAGAGTATTTTGTTAAAGATTATGCTGCAGGAGCTGCGTAAAAAAACTCTGGCGACCTTGCCTCAAGAAAAAAGCAACTGAAAGACATGTGCGCCTTAGAAAATTCAAATCGCGATTCACCAAATTAAAAGACGAAAAGAACGAACTTTAAAAGCTCTCACTAGACATTTGTGTTTATGATAGGCAATGCAGTTTTTGATTTTATGCAGCCTAACATTTTTTTCATCTATATCTTATTTTACGTTTATCTTATACTTTATCTTGCCTTTTTGAGTTTAGTATTTTATGATGTCATGCTAAATAAACTATACTTTGCTAATTTTTATTTGAAAAAATATTCAAAAACTACCTGAATTATAAGCTAGATCTAAAAGAGGAAAACTACGCTAACTTTTCTTTAAAAAAATATTTAAAAACTACCTTAAACATAAGCTATATCCAAAAGAGGAAAACTATGCCAACTTTTCTTTAAAAAAAAATTTAAAAACTACCTTAAACATAAGCTAGATCTAAAAGAGGAAAACTACGCTAACATTTCTTTGAAAAAATATTCGAAAACTACCTTTAAACATGATTTAGATTTAATAGATGAAAACTACGCTAACATTTCTTTGAAAAAACATTCAAAAACTACCTTTAAACATGATTTAGATTTAATAGATGAAAACTACGCTAACATTTCTTTGAAAAAATATTCAAAAAGTACCTTAATCGAAAGAGATAGCACACGAAATTAAAAAGTTGCATCTAGTCATCCGTTTCTTCTTCATCAAAGTAGCGAGGCGTTTATGCACTTTTTATTCTCTAATTTATCTCTACTTACGCAAATGGCTTTTGTTTATTTCAATGTAAAACTTTTCAAAAGAGTATTTTGTTAAAGATTATGCTGCAGGGGCTGTGTAAGAAAACTCTGGTGACCTTTCTTTTTGAAAAAGCAACTAAAGTAGATGTGCGCCTAAGAAAATCCAAATTGCGATTCACTAAATTAAAAGACATATACAACAAACTTTAAAAGTGAAACTATTTTTACAAGCGTATTTGGTAAAGATGAAATGTTCTTATGACATTTTAACGTTACGAAAAGGATTTTCTTCTGTTCAAATATTTATTACAATTTAAAGTGTTAAATAATGTTACAGAAACGACCTAAAACGCCTGTTGTATTAATTTAAACGAACAAAATAGATAAAAAAAAAGAAAAACTATCATTAAAAAAAAAAAAGAAAAAAAGAAAAGAAATAGAAGTTGAGGAAAAATAAAAATAAGAACTTCTAACAAAGAGCTCTTCTTTTTATTTTTCAGATTTTAGATGCTTAATTCCTTGAATGAAAAGTTGAACTGATGACCCACTACTAAGGTTGTTCCAAGCCTTCCGTTCTCAAACTAGGCCATTCTGAGAGGCTGTTTGATTAAGTACCGTTGATAGTAGTATCGCACGTAAGAGACTTCTAAAACTCTGATTATTAATTCCTTGAATGAAGAGATGACTTCATACTCACTAACGAGGTTGTTCTTAGCCATCCATTCTTAAACTAAGCAAAACAGTGAAGTTGTTTGATTAAGTATCACAGTTTGCTGATTTGCACATGCACCATTGCCGAAACTGTGATGCTTGGTTCCTTGATTGGATTGAAGAAGCTCATCACCATGCTTTTTACAAGCTGTCCGTTGTTATGTTTTGCAATTCAGTGGTTCTGTTTTGCAATTCATTTTCTGTTTGTTTAAGTATCATCGATGGTGGTGTCGTGCATGCAAACTTTCCGAAACTCTGATGCTTGTTTTTCTTGAATGGAGAGATGAGCTTATACTTTAGGTGACTTTTAAAACTGCAGTAATTAGTGCCTCGAATGGAAAAACGAACTCATACATTACAGACCAAGGTTGTTCCTGGCCATCCGTTAACATATTAGGCAACAGTACAGCGAGGCTGTTTGATTTACAAGCTTTTGTCGTTTCGAGAAATCACTACATTAAGCATTCGATGGTGATACACGACTGATGGCCAGGTTCTGATTTTCGAATGAAAAGAAGAGTCGCATCCGACCACCGGTCGGCTTTCGACGCAAAACAGCTGTACACACTCGTCCAACGTCCAGTGACTAACTGTTGCAACGAGAAAGTTAGCTTTATTTGTCGTGCAGATTGTCCGCTTTGACGTAAAATGCTAGAAATTTGCTGAACGCTCGGTTTGCGCCGCCCAAGATTCATTCTGTTTCTGCGTTGCCAGCGTCTGTCGGCTAAATACAACTGTAGACTCCGCGCAAGCTTTTTCACCGCAAAAGTTGTACAGAGCCACACCGAAGGCTAAAATCGACTTTAAGGTCGAAGGTTAAAATCGACCCTAGAGGTTTGAAAACGACGTCACGAAATTTTCAAGACATCATCGAAGAAAATTACGGCGGCCAGATGCAACTCTTAGTACTAACTCTACTAATCTTAGTACGTTAAGCATTCCAGTCGAGAGATCAGACGTTTTTTCGTCACCTAAGAGACCGGCCGATGCGTTTGCGACGCTGCGGAAAGAAAGAAGATGGCAAACCACAGGGTTGTTACCGTAACAAACCTCCGTGAGTACCTCCATCTCGAGTGGCTTTTAAAGAAACGTTCGTTTTAAACTCAAAGGGATGGTTGTTAAAGCTCACAAACGCCTGGTTAACGATTTTCTAACGGCAGACACCGTGTTTACAATGGATACAGACCGATTAACTGAGCCCAAAGCGCAAGATCTATCAGAAAACTCCTCTAGGTCGATGCAACGAGACGACTAGACACGTGCGTCTAAAGGCATTTTACAATTGAAGGACGCCCCTCGTGGGCCCTTTAACCTTAACACTAAACTCCTGCTTGATATCCTCGTCCCCAGGTTTCCAAACCGTAACCCCAACCCCCTCTAATCCTAACCCCCTTACCCTCTAACTCTCCCCCCTCAAAAAAACAAAAAACATAAAAAAGCAAACAAAACGAAAAAAAACTTGCTTCCCTCCTCCCTTTTAGCTCTAGGATGCAATACCTTTTTGCCGCCCTCCGCTAGAAGGGAGTAGGGAGTAACGAAAGCTTGACATCAAAGTAGCGTTTCGTATGAGATTTGTTTGCCAAAATTTGAGCGTTTTTAAAAAAGCCAAGACTTCGTCAGAGGGGTTTCTTCTTTTCTCCTAAAGCTATCGATCGATTAAAAAGCTCAAAGCAAAGAAATTCAAAACAAAATACAAAAACGGGAAGTTTTAGTTTCTGCACCACAAGCCAAGCACTAGTTCAAACTGGAGATAATAAAAGGAAATCGAATGATCTCACTTCTCAAACCACTGAGCTGCCATTGGTTGGCTGTTTAATCGTTGCGATTGGTCGGCAGTTTTATCGTTGGAGACCATTGAGAGATATAAAAATAATTTTTTTTTTGAGCACAACATTAAACGTTAAATCGTTAGATGTTGTTATAAAGGCACCATTAGAATGCGATGTCCTCAAATATTTTCCTCGATATTTTAATAAGTAAAAAAAAACAAAACAAAGTCTTGCAACTGGCGAAAACTTTCAATAAGCAAACAAAGCAACAACTTTCCTTTCGAGTTTTTTACATTTTAAACAAAAGACAAACAAAGAAAAAAAACAAACAAAAACAAAAAAACAAAACAGAAAAGGGAGAATGAGTGAGTCGACTGATTTCGCTCAACTGTCTTAAACGAGAAGTCATAAACGTTTGCTTGTGCCAGCAAGTTGCAAATTAAGTTGTAAATGAACTGCACCGCAAAAACTTAACCACAGTTTATTAAGCATATTAAGCCTTTGCTGACATGTTAAGACATTTTAAGCCTTTGCTATTATCATGAGGCTTTTGCTCCACGAGCCAAAAAAATACGCTAGAGTTGACAAACTGCATCGCGGTCGAAAAGTGTAATTACGCCAACACTTTAATCCGTTTTAAGCATTTCGTTTTCGCACGAACAACAATTAAAGCAGCTCGTTGAGCTTAACGACGTTCGTATTTTTTTTCAAAGCCAAAACTTCGGCTATAAGTAGAGTAAAGAGGCACTTCGAAAAACAACAAAGCTGTTCGCAGTCGATAGCAACGAGCGACAACATCTCTGCGAGTCTGGCATCAAGGTAAACAGTTTTTTTACATTTCCATTTGTTAGTGCCACTTTTGTGTACATTATGTATTCAAAAATTTCTTGCGGACGCTAGATTTTTCGTTTTCAATGAACAACAGTTGCAACCTCTAGCCGTTTGCTAAAACAGCTTGCTAGGACAACCAAATCAATCATATGTTGTGAAAATTTCTTTTTGTTCAACTGACTAAGGAAGATCGAGCGAACGCTTTTTTTTTATATAACTTGTTTGTATCATATTGCTATTAAGAAAACAGCGTTGTGTATACTAAACGTGACATAATTGGCAATTATCCGTAACTAAAAATAAGATAGAAATTACAAACTTGATACCATATTTTAATTACTGTAACAAAACTAGACGTCATCGCGTGAGAAAATAAATGTTTATGACACATAACCTATTTTTTTGTTTTTTTTTTTCTTCTCTTTTTTCCTTTTAATCTCTTTTCTTTCGTCCAAAAAGCGTTTTGATTTTTGCCTCGCCACAAGCGATGAAATCGATAAAAAAACCTGCTCGGACATTCTCCATTCTCAACAACAAAAGCAATCGAAGTTCTAGCTCTCGAGCACGTGCGCCAACAGGTTGATGAAACCGTTCAAATATGCTCGATCGCTAGAATTTAAAAAAAAGAAACAAGCCAGAAACAAACCAAAATAAAAAAAACAAAAACAAAAATGAACATCTTTAGAACGCTTAAATTTTATAAAATATTTTCCTCTGCGTTTTTAACCAGCTAAACTGTCGTAAAGTTTTTTCGGTGCAGTTCATTTAAAAAACTTAGTTTTCAACTTTTAAACGTTTTAGACTTCTCGTTTAAGGCAGTCGAAAGAAATGAGTCGACTCACTCTCTCTCTCTCTCTCTCCCTTTTCGGTTTTGTTTTTGTTTACTTGTTTTTGTTTTTTCTTCGTTTGCCTTCGTTTGCCTTTGTTTGCTTTTGGAAAAGTTGTCGCCATGCGAGACTTAGTTTTTTTTTGGCTCAATTTGTGATTAAGTGAAGTTCTAGTCTTGAAAGTGTGCAAAGTGTGGGCCAATCTGGTGGCTGGAGTGATGACACGTGAATGCTGGAAATTCCAGACTTTGAGCGGATTCAGCGTACATAGAAAGAAAATGTAACATTCACGTGGGTCTCTCCTAAGCTTGCCATTGGTCGGTCTGCTGGCCTTAAGTACCCCCCCCCCTCAACGTCACGTTTGCTCAACTTTCTCGGTCTTTGGCGCCCAAAGAAAGCTCGAGGAAGGATAAAAATGGCGAGGTTTCGGTACTGCGTTTTCTATTTTTCCTATTTGTTTTTGTTTGTTTGTTTGTTTCGTTTGTTTGTTTATTTATTTAATTGTATTTTTGTTTGTTTCGTTCGTTTGTTTGTTTGTTTGTTTCGTTTGCTTTGTTTGTTTCGTGATGTTTTGTTTTCCCTTCTTGATGGCACAAAACAGAAGCAAACAAGACTTTCGGTTATGTTCGGTTATATTCGGTTCAATAAAAGTTTGTTGGTTTCTGTACAACAACAACAACAAAAATCCCTCTGTCCCTCAAAAGCAGTTTCTCCTCTGTCCAAAAAGAAGAGCCTCTTTGTAATCGATCTTGTCTGAATGCAGCTCTCCTTTTGCCTATAGGTTTTTATTCCAACCCTTGTGTTGTTGTTAGTGCCATTGACACTTGTGTCAGCCATGTTGTTGTTATTGTTATACTCTGTAAAAGCAGTTGTTGCTGTTGTACTTGTTTGTTGTTTCTAAGGACACTGTTATTGCTGCTGTTAGCGCTGTTAGTAATCACCCACTTGGCTTGTATTTTTGTTTTTTGTTTTTGTTTTTTGTTTTATTTATAAACACTCTCTGAGTAAGTGATGCTGTTGCTGTTGTTGTTGTTATAGTTGCAATGAGTGTTTGTTAATGTTCCCCCACTTGGCTTGTATTTTTGTTTTCTGTTTTGTTTGTTTTTTTGTTTTTTTTTTTTTTTTTTCTCAACACTCTCTGAGTAAGTGATGCTGTTGCTGTAGTCGTTGTTATAGTTGCAATGAGTGTTTGTTAATGTTCACCAACTTGGCATGTTTATAATCTATTTTATTTTATCAACACTCTCTGAGTCAGTGATGGTGTTGCTGTTGCTGTTGTTCTTATTCTTATTATAGCTGCAATGAGTGTTTGTTAATGTTCACCAACTTGGCTTGTTTATAAATTATTTTATTTTATCAACACTCTCTGAGTCAGTGATGCTGATGGTGTTGTTGTTATTATGCTTGCAATAAGTGTTGTTAATGTTCACCCACTTTGCTTGTTTTGTTTGTGCTTTTGTTTTTGTTTATCAACACCCTTTGAGTCACTGATGCTGTTGCTGTTGGTGTTATTATAGTTGCAATGAGTGTTAATGTTCACCCACTTTGCTTGCTTTATTTGTTTGTTGTTGTTTTTTTATCAACACCCTGCGAGTTAGTGATGCTGTTGCTGCTTTTGTTATTTTACTTGTAGTTATAGTTGTTACTGTTTAGCCACTTTGCTTGTTTTTTAATCTGTTTTATTTTATCACCACTCTCTGAGTCAGTGATGATGTTGCTGATGCTGTTGTTGTTATTTTACTTGCAATGATAGCTGTTACTGTTCAGCCACTTTGCTTGTTTTTTTTGTTTGTTTGT
Organism: Hydra viridissima; assembly: GCF_058129835.1. Taxonomy (NCBI): domain Eukaryota; kingdom Metazoa; phylum Cnidaria; class Hydrozoa; order Anthoathecata; family Hydridae; genus Hydra; species Hydra viridissima. The sequence goes on from NW_028324319.1 coordinate 41,888, forward strand.
TTGTTTGTTTGTTTTTTTATATATCCTCTGAGTTAGTGATGCTGTTGCTGATGCTGTTGTTGTTATTATGCTTTCAATGAGAGCTGTTACTGTTCACCCACTTTGTTTGTTTATAGTCTGTTTTATTTTATCAACACTCTCTGAGTCAGTGATGCTGATGCTGATGCTGTTGTTGTTATTATGCTTGCAGTGAGAGTTGTTACTGTTCACCCACTTTGCTTGTTTATTATCTATTTTATTTTGTCAACACTCTCTGAGTCAGTGATGCTGATGCTGTTGTTGTTATTATGCTTGCAATGAGAGTTGTTACTGTTCACCCAATTTGCTTGTTTTGTTTTTTTATTTGTTTTTTTTTTTTTTGTTTGTTTTTGTTTTGCTTGTTTTTTTTTATCAATACCCTCTGAGTCAGTGATGCTGTTGCTGTTGTTGTTGTTGTTGTTGTTGTTGTTGTTGTTGTTGTTGTTGTTGTTATACATGCAATGATTGTTGTTACGGTTCAGCCACATTGCTTGTTTTTTTAATCTGTTTTGTTTTGTCAACACTCTCTGAGTCAGTGATGCTGATGCTGTTGTTATTATGCTTGCAATGAGAGTTGTTACTGTTGTAGTTATGTCTGTCATTTGTCCTTGTTAGCAAGTTCTATTTGCCCTCTCTTGCCTTTTTTCAACACAGTTTCTTTCTTTGAGTCATATGGTTGCGAGATCCTCTCAAACTCCATCTCTTTATTTATTTGTTTCTTTTTTTTTTTTTTTCTCATTCTCCTTCTCATAATAGCAATCACTGCTGCCACCATGCATGTAATGCTAGTTGCTCTCATTCTTTTTCATTTGCTAGTGGAAACTTTGTTTCTTCTTGTTGCTCTCTTTTCTTTCTTTTTTCTCTTTTGCAGAGGATTCGAAAAAACACAGCTCTTCCCTGCAGTTGTAAACATTCCAGGATTGGATGCAGGCAGAAGAAAAACACTCTCACTAACTGTTTTCTTTTTTTTAGCATAAACCGTTGCAAACAAACACCTGAACATGTCTTCTTCACAAGAAAACAACACTGTTGTTGCCCCTTCTCCGAACTCTAAAGCGAAAAAAAAGAAAAGAAGGCAGTCACAAGAACAGAGAGACTTAAAGCTCAAAAACAAAGTCAGGGCCGCATTAGTTGCAGCGTGTGGCTCCGTAAACAGGGTTGTACCTTTCTATGGTACCAAGAAGAGGTACGCTGTTAGCTGTCCGATGCCTTTGTGCAAACATTCCTCCACAAGCATTAAAAGACACTTGACTAAAAAAGATCATTCTTGGACTTTGGATGAAGCTTCCATCTTTTACTCTGCAATGGTCAGGAAGTTTCAGCATGCTCGTCTCGAACGCAAGTCCGGCTGTCCAAAACCTTACCCCTGTTTGCAATGTTGGAAGTATTACGACCGACTGGACATACACTTGAAAGAGACTCATTTCTACGATTCCAAGACGATCAAACAAAAGATTGCAGAGGCAAAGCGGTACGACAACGACAAGCTCTATGTCCCTCAATTTATTCGACCTGCCTTCTTTGGTATTAAGCCAGTAGCTGAACAAGCGTCTGCATCAGGCTCTGCATCCTCTGCTCCTGGGCCTTCCTCCTCTTTTTCTTCTCCGGTTCTTTCCTCTGATCCTCTTTTAAGCTTGCCCTCATCAGTTGCTGGTTCGTCCGAGGCTCCTTCTGCAAACCACTGCACCTCTGTAGAAAACAAAGAGCTGAACACCGAATCCGTCCTAGACTCTGATTTTAATTGCTTAAAGCACTTGGTTTCCAACTCCTCCGTCTTGACAGAAGATAAGAGACTCTTGTTTCAGCTGGACAAAGATGCTTTTCACTTTTATTACCAGTCAGCAGATGAGCTCTTCAGAGATTTTGAAAAGTGGCTTGTGGTAGCCAACAACAACACTTTGTCACAAGCAAAGATCTACAAAAATGCAGTTGTTGAAATATTGACATGTTGTGACAGCACGCTGACGCTGCACCCGAACGCTCTCACCAATTCCAACGTTTTGGAGGATAGATACTTTTCCATGCACTTTAAAAACATTCAGCTCAATTCCAAGCTGAGTGAACTTGACCAAACAAAAGCCATGTCTTGTCACACGTTGTACAACCGCCTCGTCTACCTTTGTCTCCTGTTTCGTTTCAGTGAAGCCAGGAATGTCTATTTCGGACTTTCTCATGAGGCCATCCGACGTTTGCGCTGCAAGGTGGAGGAGTTACAAAAAGTGCTGAGGCCCTTTCGTTCTTTGAGGAGGAGCCTTGTGAAAAGCAAAAAATGCATCAACATCATCAATGTCAGTTTGCTGACCGAATATGGCAAGTCTGCATACGTAAGAGAGTTAGTGGAATCGATTAGAAAGCCGTCTCTTACACCGACTAGAGACAATGCTGTGTCTCTACGAAACCATCTTCTGCTCTCTGTCACTGTAATTAACAGTTTAAGAAAATCTAACATTGCTCTTTTAAACATTAGAGACTACATGGCTGCTGAGAAGAGTGAGTGTGGATATTGCATTGTGCAAGAGCGCTACAAAACAGCATACAAGTACGGAGCCAAAAACATTCTAGTGCCGAACGACTTGAAAGTGTTGATCGATATTTATTTGCTGAGATACAGAGACCTTCTTGTCAACGACTCTCACTACATGGCTGCAGACACCAAGACTGTTTTGGAGTTGAGCGACTGCTACAGGCCCCTTTTTCCATCGATGAGACCCAACAAAGACGAATGTGTGACACTCGGTGCAACTAGAGTGCCTGTTTACCAGATGGGTTCCTCTGCTATCTCCTCTTGCCTGACGTCCTGCTTCAGAAAAAGCCAAGTAAACATTCCCATGAAGCGTCTTACTCCCACTTGCATTCGCGGTTCGATAGCCACTTACTTTGCCAACAACAGCAAAGAAGATCGCGAGCGGTTCGCTACACTCTACATGAAGCACAGCAGGAACACAATGGATAGCTTTTATGTGTCCCAGTGGAACGCTGCAGAGGAGTTGCGCTTTGCCCTGGGCATCGGACAGTCCTTCGGAGTCATAGAGTCTTTGACTGTTGAAAAGTCTGAGAGACCACCAAAGAAGGAGAAGGATGTGATGGACTGGCTCCAAACTAATGCAGAGGAGTACGGTTTTCATGAGGTTGAGGACATCTTTGAGGAAGATTTAGACTCCGGTTCTGACTCTGAAGAATGTGCTGCTACTTTCAGCTGTACCACAGTGGTTCCGTTTGCTCCAGCTGTAGAAAACAATGTTCCTTTAGAGGATAGCAACGACCATGCTGTAGATTTCTTGTGTGAACCTACCTCAACTCCTGTTTCGTCTGTTCCATCTGAACAAACAATCGCTGGTCCAGTTCTTGAACTATCCCCTGCTCTTGCACAACTAGTTCCTAATGAACAAACTGTTTGTATGGATGTAGATCAGACTCTAGCTGTTCCTGTTGGCACAGCTTGTTCTCCTCTTGCATTAACATTATTTCCTGATGAACCGGATTTTATTGAACACCATGCAAATCTTTCTCCAGTTTACTTTAGTGAGCAAGTGGTTGCCAAACCTGTTTCTGCTTCTCCTTCTCAGCAAGTCGCTTTCTGTCCTTCAAAAGAGGTCTTTTCTGTTCCTCTGACTCCTAGCCTTGTTGCTTTTCAGCAAACATTGGCCAAACCCAGTTTGTTTCTTTCATCTGATCCAGTTTCAGCTGTTCCAGTCCAACAGGCTGGTACTGTTCTTGCAAAGCAGCTCTCACCTTATGCTGTTCAATCTGTTGGTAGCCTATTTAGCCAAAGTCTTGCCTCTACATCCAGAGGTAAATTCTTTTTGATTTTTGATTTTTGATTTTTATGCAAATCTCAACAAGCTTTCAAAAAATGAAAATGCCCAAATCAACTCCTTGCCCTATTTTTATTGTTAAAGCTGTAAAAAAAACAAAACAAACCAAAAAAACAACACAGAAGTGTGTATGTATTTGTTGCAGGACTAATTCTGTGATTGCTTAAATGTTTATACAAGTGAATGATACTTAAACTGATTATGTTTTAGAAGTAAAAGATCCAAGAAGAAAAAAAATCAAGTTGGAAATGCCATCTTTCACTCAAGAACTCATCGGTAATGTAAAACCTAATTTATACAAAGATATATAAACACAAACCTCTTCTTGCACAATTTCAGATGGTTAACTGTTAACAAAAACTAGCCATCATTGCTAAGTGCACTTTTAGAAAGTTGTGTCTACCCGATTTCTAATGATGAAGTTAGAAACATGACCGTTAGAAATCATGCACAGCTTGTTATCATCTCTAACACTTAGAAACTGTTGATGGTTTTTATGAATTAGAAAAATGAACATGGTTTTATTTTATTTCAGGATCAACTCAGCCAAGAACAAAGGAAAACAAAGCAGAAGTTAGCCAATGCCATTTAGGTAATCTTTCAAAAACCAGTTATTGCTATCAGTGCAAACAATAAGGTCAACAAAAAAAAAATAAATAAAAAAAAAAACAGAATAAATCTTGTCTTACTTCAGAACCAAATGAATATTTGATTTAATCACTTTGTGTTATGACTTGAGTTTGTAAAATTTTAGATGAAATAGTTGAAAAGCTGAATGCTTGCCCTGGCCACAACGAATGGTTCAACACCAGAAGTTTTCCACGATGTGCAGCTTTGGTGTTGGCATACATCTTGCAAGACGTGTTTACAGATGTAAGCTCAAGTTGCTCGTACAAAGATTACCTTGGCATCTTGGCAAATCATAGCAGTGACAAGCTCATTCATGTCTTGCAAAAGTACTCCTACCAAAGCCATATTAAAGACAAAATTAAAAACATGAAGCTAAAAATTCAAAAAGAGGGTAGTTTAGAAAAGTTTGTTCAATATGGCAATATCGTGAGACCATTTATGTAGTTTAGATAAGTTTGTTCAGTTTGGCAATAAAGATGGGCCTTTTGTGTAGTTTGTTTTATCTATGCTTTTGCAAATATTTTTATCTGTTTCGCTAAAGACATAATAAACAAGAAGTTCTGTTAAACTGTTCTCACATTTCTTATTTAAAGATAGTTCAAACTTTTTTTTATCTTTAAAAAAAAAAGAAGTCGTTTTGTTATTCTGTGAAAACTTTTAATAGAGTTGCATTTAGAATTACTTCTGATGTTTTTAAGAGTTTGTTAAAAAGCAAAATAATATTTCCTGTGATGTTAAACTGCATAAGTGAAATTTAAAAAAGGAAAACTGCTCCAAACATTTTTCGGAAAAAGAAATCAAAACGTTCCTTATTTTAAAAGATCTAGACATCCATTTCTTCTTCAGCAAAATAGCGAGGCTTTTTTATGAACTCTTACTCTCTATTTTTTCATATATTTACACAAAGGATTTTATTTAGTTCAATGTAAACATACATAGAAGTATATTATGTTTTTTGTTTGTTTGTTTTTTTTTATGCAGTCTAACTTTTGTTTCACTTCTATTTTATTTTACGTTTATCTTGTATTTTATCATGCCTTATTGGTTTTTGCGTTTTGTGATGTCAAGCTGCGTAAGCTAAACTTAAAAGAGGAAAACTACGCTAACTTTTCTTTGAAAAAATATTCAAAAAGTACCTTAAACGAAAGAGAAAGCACACGAATCTTGCCATTCAATTCTTCTTCTGCAAAGTAGCGAGGCTTTTTATGTACTTTTGCTCTCTAATTTATCTCTATTTACGCAAAGGGTTTTATTTCAATGTAAACACGTATAAAAGAATACTTTGTTAAAAATAATTTTAAAGGAGTTGCGTAAAAAAAACGTCTGAATAAAGTTTCTTTACAAAAACAAACAACTAAGAAACAAGCGCGCCTAAGAAAAACCAGATCGCGATTCACTAAGTCAATAGACGAAAGAAACAAACTTTAAAAGGTCTTTCTAGACAACAAATTCTATTTTTGGCAATGCAGTTTTTGTATTTATGCAACCTAACTTTTGTTTGACTTCTATTTTATTTTACGTTTACCTTGTATTTTATCTTGCCTTTTTGTGTTTTGTGATGTCAAGCTACATAATCTAAACTTAAAAGAAGGAAACTAGGCTAACTTTTCTAGTAGAATATTATGTTGTTGGTTTTGTATGCAGCCTAACTTTAGTTTCATCTATATTTTATTATTTTGCGTTTATCTTATATTTTATCTTGTCTTTTTGAGTTTTGTATTTTGTGATGTCAAGCTACATAATTTAAACTTAAAAGAAGAAAACTAGGCTAACTTTTCTTTGAAAAATTGTTCAAAAACTACCTTACACCGATAGAGATAGCTCACGAATTTAAAAAGTTGCATCTATTCATCTTCTTCTTCAGCAAAGTAAAGCTTTTTATGCACTTTTACTCTCTAACTTACCTATATTTGCGTAAAGGATTTTATTTAATTCAATTTAAACATAACTAGTAGAATATTATGTTGTTGGTTTTGTATGCAGCCTAACTTTAGTTTCATCTATATTTTATTTTGCGTTTATCTTATATTTTATCTTGTCTTTTTGAGTTTTATATTTTGTGATGTCAAGCTACATAAGCTAAACTTTAAAGAGGAAATTTACGCTAACCTGTCTTTGAAAAACTATTCAAAAACTACCTTTAACAAAGTAGCGAGGCTTTTTATGCGTTTTTACTCTCTAACATACCTATTTTTGCGCAAAGGATTTTATTTAATTCAATTTAAACATGCCTAGTAGATTATTATGTTGTTGGTTTTTTATGCAGCCTAACTTTAGCTACATCTATTTTTCATTTTACGTTTGTCTTATATTTTATTTTATCTTTTTGTGTTCTGTGATGTCAAGCTACATAAGCTAATGTTAAAAGAGGAAAGCTGCGCTAACCTTTCTTTGAAAAACTATTCGAAATCTATTTTTGAGATAATCTAGATTTAAAAGAGGAACACTACGCTAATTTTGCTTTGAAAAAACTCTCGAAAACTAACTTATTCGATAGAGATAGCACACAAATTTAAAAAATTGTATCTACTCATCCACTTCTTCTACAGCAAAGTACTGAGGCTTTTTATGCACTTTTATTCTCTAACATACCTATATTTGCGCAAAGGATTTTATTTAACTCAATGTAAACATACATAGAAGAGTATTGTTACCCGTTTATTTTATGCAGCCTAACTTTAGTTTCGTCTATGCTTTATATTGCGTTTACCTTATATTTTATCTTGCCTTTGTTAGTTTTGTGTTTTGTTATGTCAAGCTTCATAATCTAATCTTAAAAGGGGAAAACTGCGCTAACTTTTCTTTGAAAAAGTACTCAAAAAGGACCTAAATCGATATAGATAGCTCACGATTTTAAAAAGTTGCATATAGTCATCTTCTTCTTCAGCAAAGTATCGAGGCTTTTTATGGATTTTTACTCTCTTATTTACCCAAATTTGCGCAAAGGACATTATTTAATTCAACTTAAACATGCCTAGTAGATTATTATGTTGTTGGTTTTTTATGCAGTCTAAACTTTGTTTCATCTATATTTTACGATTAACTTATATTTTATCTTGCCTTTTTGAGCTTTGTGTTTTGTGATGTCAAGCTACATAGTCTAAACATAAAAGAGGAAAACTACGCTAAACTTGCTTTGAAAAACTACTCAAAAACTACCTTTAACAAAGTAGCGAGGCTTTTCATGCACTTTTACTCTCTAACATACCTACATTTGCGCAAAGGATTTTATTTAATTCAATTTAAACATGCCTAGTAGATTATTATGTTGTTGGTTTTTTATGCAGCCTAACTTTAGTTTCATCTATATTATGTTTTAGGTTTATCATATATTTTATCTTTTCTTTTTGAGTTTTGAGTTTTGTGATGCCAAGCAACTTAAGCTAAACTTAAAAGTGGAATGCTACGCTAACCTTTCTTTGAAAATCTATTCATAAACTACCCTAGACAAAAGCTAGATTTAAAAGAGGAAAACTACACTATTTTTACTTTGAAAAAACTTTCGAAAACTACCTTAATCGATAGAGATAGCACACGATTTTAAAAAATTGCATATAGTCATCCACTTCTTCTGCAGCAAAGTAGCGAGGCTCTTTATGCACTTTTTCTCACTAGTTTGCTTATATTTACGCAAAAGAATTCATTTAATTCAATCCAAACATATATAGAAGATTATTATTTCACCTACATTTTATTTTACGATTAACTTTTATATTACCTTTCCTTTTAGTGTTTTGTGTTTTGTGATGTCAAGCTACATAAGCTAAACTTTAAAGAGGAAAACTACGCTAACCTTTCTTTGAAAAACTATTCAAAAACTACCTTAAACAAAGTAGCGAGGCTTTTTATGCACTTTTACTCTCTAACATACCTACATTTGCGCATAGGGTTTTATTAGATTCTAGTAGATTATTACGTTGTTGTTTTTTTATGCAGTCTAACTTTAGCTTCATTTATATTTTATTTTACGTTTATCTTATATTTTATTTTGTCTTTTTGAGTTTTGTGTTTTGTGATGTCAAGCTACATAAGCTAAACTTAAAAGAGGAAAGCTACGCTAACCTTTCTTTGAAAAGCTGTTCAAAAACTACCTTAGACATAATCTAGATTTAAAAGAGGAAGACTACGCTATTTTTGCTTTGAAAAAACTTTCGAAAACTACCTTAATCGATAGAGATAGCACAGGATTTTAAAAAGTTGTATCTAGTCATCCACTTCTTTCACAGCAAAGTAGCGAGGCTTTCTATGCACTTTTACTCTCTAACATACCTATTTTTGCGCAAAGGATTTTATTTAATTCAATTTAAACATGCCTAGTAGATTATTATGTTGTTGGTTTTTTATGCAGCCTAACTTCAGCTACATCTATTTTTCATTTTACGTTTGTCTTATATTTTATTTTATCTTTTTGTGTTCTGTGATGTCAAGCTACATAAGCTAAACTTTAAAGAGGAAAACTACGCTAACCTTTCTTTGAAAAACTATTCAAAAAGGACCTAAATCGATATAGATAGCTCACGATTTTAAAAAGTTGCATATAGTCATCTTCTTCTTCAGCAAAGTATCGAGGCTTTTTATGGATTTTTACTCTCTTATTTACCCAAATTTGCGCAAAGGACTTTACTTAATTCAACTTAAACATGTCTAGTAGATTATTAAGTTGTTTGTTTTTTATGCAGCCTAACTTTAGTTTCATTTATATTTTATTTTACGTTTATCTGATATTTTATCTTGTCTTTTTGTGTGTTGTTTTGTCAAGCTACATAAGCTAAACTTAAAAGTGGAAAACTACGCTAACCTTTCTTTGAAAATCTATTCAAAAACTGCCATAGACATAAGCTAGATTTAAAAGAGGAAGACTACGCTATTTATGCTTTTAAAAAACTTTCGAAAAATACCTTAATCCATTGAGATAGTACACGAATTTACAAAGTTGTATCTAGTCATCCACTTCTTCTATAGCAAAGTAGCGAGGCTTTTTATGCACTTTTGCGTTCTAATTTATCTCTGTTTACGCATATGGTTTTTGTTTATTTCTATGTAATGAAATACAAAAGAGTATTTTGTTAAAGATTATGCTGCAGGAGCTGCGTAAAAAAACTCTGGCGACCTTGCCTCAAGAAAAAAGCAACTGAAAGACATGTGCGCCTTAGAAAATTCAAATCGCGATTCACCAAATTAAAAGACGAAAAGAACGAACTTTAAAAGCTCTCACTAGACATTTGTGTTTATGATAGGCAATGCAGTTTTTGATTTTATGCAGCCTAACATTTTTTTCATCTATATCTTATTTTACGTTTATCTTATACTTTATCTTGCCTTTTTGAGTTTAGTATTTTATGATGTCATGCTAAATAAACTATACTTTGCTAATTTTTATTTGAAAAAATATTCAAAAACTACCTGAATTATAAGCTAGATCTAAAAGAGGAAAACTACGCTAACTTTTCTTTAAAAAAATATTTAAAAACTACCTTAAACATAAGCTATATCCAAAAGAGGAAAACTATGCCAACTTTTCTTTAAAAAAAAATTTAAAAACTACCTTAAACATAAGCTAGATCTAAAAGAGGAAAACTACGCTAACATTTCTTTGAAAAAATATTCGAAAACTACCTTTAAACATGATTTAGATTTAATAGATGAAAACTACGCTAACATTTCTTTGAAAAAACATTCAAAAACTACCTTTAAACATGATTTAGATTTAATAGATGAAAACTACGCTAACATTTCTTTGAAAAAATATTCAAAAAGTACCTTAATCGAAAGAGATAGCACACGAAATTAAAAAGTTGCATCTAGTCATCCGTTTCTTCTTCATCAAAGTAGCGAGGCGTTTATGCACTTTTTATTCTCTAATTTATCTCTACTTACGCAAATGGCTTTTGTTTATTTCAATGTAAAACTTTTCAAAAGAGTATTTTGTTAAAGATTATGCTGCAGGGGCTGTGTAAGAAAACTCTGGTGACCTTTCTTTTTGAAAAAGCAACTAAAGTAGATGTGCGCCTAAGAAAATCCAAATTGCGATTCACTAAATTAAAAGACATATACAACAAACTTTAAAAGTGAAACTATTTTTACAAGCGTATTTGGTAAAGATGAAATGTTCTTATGACATTTTAACGTTACGAAAAGGATTTTCTTCTGTTCAAATATTTATTACAATTTAAAGTGTTAAATAATGTTACAGAAACGACCTAAAACGCCTGTTGTATTAATTTAAACGAACAAAATAGATAAAAAAAAAGAAAAACTATCATTAAAAAAAAAAAAGAAAAAAAGAAAAGAAATAGAAGTTGAGGAAAAATAAAAATAAGAACTTCTAACAAAGAGCTCTTCTTTTTATTTTTCAGATTTTAGATGCTTAATTCCTTGAATGAAAAGTTGAACTGATGACCCACTACTAAGGTTGTTCCAAGCCTTCCGTTCTCAAACTAGGCCATTCTGAGAGGCTGTTTGATTAAGTACCGTTGATAGTAGTATCGCACGTAAGAGACTTCTAAAACTCTGATTATTAATTCCTTGAATGAAGAGATGACTTCATACTCACTAACGAGGTTGTTCTTAGCCATCCATTCTTAAACTAAGCAAAACAGTGAAGTTGTTTGATTAAGTATCACAGTTTGCTGATTTGCACATGCACCATTGCCGAAACTGTGATGCTTGGTTCCTTGATTGGATTGAAGAAGCTCATCACCATGCTTTTTACAAGCTGTCCGTTGTTATGTTTTGCAATTCAGTGGTTCTGTTTTGCAATTCATTTTCTGTTTGTTTAAGTATCATCGATGGTGGTGTCGTGCATGCAAACTTTCCGAAACTCTGATGCTTGTTTTTCTTGAATGGAGAGATGAGCTTATACTTTAGGTGACTTTTAAAACTGCAGTAATTAGTGCCTCGAATGGAAAAACGAACTCATACATTACAGACCAAGGTTGTTCCTGGCCATCCGTTAACATATTAGGCAACAGTACAGCGAGGCTGTTTGATTTACAAGCTTTTGTCGTTTCGAGAAATCACTACATTAAGCATTCGATGGTGATACACGACTGATGGCCAGGTTCTGATTTTCGAATGAAAAGAAGAGTCGCATCCGACCACCGGTCGGCTTTCGACGCAAAACAGCTGTACACACTCGTCCAACGTCCAGTGACTAACTGTTGCAACGAGAAAGTTAGCTTTATTTGTCGTGCAGATTGTCCGCTTTGACGTAAAATGCTAGAAATTTGCTGAACGCTCGGTTTGCGCCGCCCAAGATTCATTCTGTTTCTGCGTTGCCAGCGTCTGTCGGCTAAATACAACTGTAGACTCCGCGCAAGCTTTTTCACCGCAAAAGTTGTACAGAGCCACACCGAAGGCTAAAATCGACTTTAAGGTCGAAGGTTAAAATCGACCCTAGAGGTTTGAAAACGACGTCACGAAATTTTCAAGACATCATCGAAGAAAATTACGGCGGCCAGATGCAACTCTTAGTACTAACTCTACTAATCTTAGTACGTTAAGCATTCCAGTCGAGAGATCAGACGTTTTTTCGTCACCTAAGAGACCGGCCGATGCGTTTGCGACGCTGCGGAAAGAAAGAAGATGGCAAACCACAGGGTTGTTACCGTAACAAACCTCCGTGAGTACCTCCATCTCGAGTGGCTTTTAAAGAAACGTTCGTTTTAAACTCAAAGGGATGGTTGTTAAAGCTCACAAACGCCTGGTTAACGATTTTCTAACGGCAGACACCGTGTTTACAATGGATACAGACCGATTAACTGAGCCCAAAGCGCAAGATCTATCAGAAAACTCCTCTAGGTCGATGCAACGAGACGACTAGACACGTGCGTCTAAAGGCATTTTACAATTGAAGGACGCCCCTCGTGGGCCCTATAACCCTAACCCTAACCCTAACCCTAACCCTAACCCTAACCCTAACCCTAACCCTAACCCTAACCCTAACCCTAACCCTAACCCTAACCCTAACCCTAACCCTAACCCTAACCCTAACCCTAACCCTAACCCTAACCCTAACCCTAACCCTAACCCTAACCCTAACCCTAACCCTAACCCTAACCCTAACCCTAACCCTAACCCTAACCCTAACCCTAACCCTAACCCTAACCCTAACCCTAACCCTAACCCTATCGGTCTGCTGGCCTTAAGTACCCCCCCCCCCCCCTCAACGTCACGTTTGCTCAACATTCTCGGTCTTTGGCGCCCAAAGAAAGCTCGAGGAAGGATAAAAATGGCGAGGTTTCGGTACTGCGTTTTCTGTTTTTCCTATTTGTTTTTGTTTGTTTGTTTGTTTGTTTGTTTCGTTTGTTTGTTTATTTATTTAATTGTTTTTTTGTTTGTTTCTTTCGTTCGTTTGTTTGTTTCGTTTGCTTCGTTTGTTTCGTGATGTTTTGTTTTCCCTTCTTGATGGCACAAAACAGAAGCAAACAAGACTTTCGGTTATGTTCGGTTATATTCGGTTCATTAAAAGTTTGTTGGTTTCTGCACAACAACAACAACAAAAGTCCCTCTGTCCCTTAAAAGCAGTTTCTCCTCTGTCCAAAAGAAGAGCCTCTTTGTAATCGATCTTGTCTGAATGCAGCTCTCCTTTTGCCTATAGGTTTTTATTCCAACCCTTTTGTTGTTGTTAGTGCCATGTTGTTGTTATTGTTATACTCTGTAAAAGCAGTTGTTGCTGTTGTACTTGTTTGTTGTTTCTAAAGACACTGTTGTTGCTGCTGTTAGCGCTGTTAGTAATCACCCACTTGGCTTGTATTTTTGTTTTTTGTTTTTTGTTTTATTTATAAACACTCTCTGAGTAAGTTTTTATGCTTGCAATGAGTGTTTGTTAATGTTCACCCACTTTGCTTGTTTTGTTTTTATTTATTTTTTTATTTTACCAACACCCTTTGAGCCAGTGATGCTGTTGCTGTTGTTTTTGTTATAGCTGTAATGAGTGTTTGTTAATGTTCACCCAATTTGCTTGTTTTGTTTTTATTTTTTTTTTTATTTTACCAACACCCTTTGAGCCAGTGATGCTGTTGCTGTTGTTTTTGTTATAGCTGCAATGAGTGTTGTTAATGTTCACCCACTTTGCTTGTTTTGTTTGTGTTTTTGTTTTTGTTTATCAATACCCTTTGAGTCAGTGATGCTGTTTCTGTTGTCGTTGTTATAGTTGCAATGAGTCTTATTAATGTTCACCCACTTTGCTTGCTTTGTTTGTGTTTTTGTTTTTGTTTATTAACACCCATTGAGTCAGTGATGCTGTTGCTGTTGTTGTTATTATAGTTGCAATGAGTGTTTGTTAATGCTCACCGACTTGGCTTGCTTTGTTTGTTTTTTGTTTTTTGTTTTATCAAAACCTTGTGAGTCAGTGATGCTGCTTTTGTTATTTTACTTGTAATTAGAGTTGTTACTGTTCAGCCGCTTTGGTTGTTTTTTCATCTATCTTGTTTTATCACCACTCTCTGATTCGGTGATGATGTTGCTGATGCTGTTGTTGTTGTTTTACTTGCAATGATAGTTGTTACTGTTCAGCAACTTTGCTTTTATTCGTTTTTGTTTGTGTGTTTGTTAGTTGTTTTTTTTTTTATCAATATCCTCTGAGTCAGTGATGCTGTTGCTGATGCTGCTGTTGCTGTAGTTGGTTTTTATGCTTGCAATGAGAGTTGTTACTGTTCACCCACTTTGCTTGTTTATAATCTATTTTATTTTGTTAACACTCTCTGAGTCAGTGATGTTGTTGTTGTTATTATGCTTGCAATGAGAGTTGTTACTGTTCACCCAGTTTGCTTGTTTTGTTTTTTTATTTGTTTTGTTTTTATTTGTTTTTGTTTTGTTTGTTTTTTTTATCAATACCCTCTGATTAAGTGATGCTGTTGCTGTTGTTATACATGCAATGGTTGTTGTTACTGTTCAGCCACTTTGCTTGTTTTTTTTAATCTGTTTTGTTTTTTCAACACTCTCTGAGTCAGTGATGCTGACGCTGTTGTTGTTATTATGCTTGCAATGAGAGTTGTTACTGTTGTAGTTATGTCTGTCATTTGTCCTTGTTAGCAAGTTCTATTTGCCCTCTCTTGCCTTTTTTCAACACAGTTTCTTTCTTTGAGTCATATGGTTGCGAGATCCTCTCAAACTCCATCTCTTTATTTATTTGTTTCTTTTTTTTTTCTCATTCTCCTTCTCATAATAGCAATCACTGTTGCCACCATGCATGTAATGCTAGTTGCTCTCGTTCTTCTTCTTTTGCTAGTGCAAGCTTTGTTTCTTCTTGTTGCTCTCTTTACTTTCTTCTTGCTCTTTTGCAGAGGACTCGAAAAAACACAGCTCTTCGCTGTAGTTGTGTTTCTCATCAATCCAAGCAACATTCCAGGATTGGATACAGGCAGAAGAAAAAAAACTCTCACTAACTGTTTTCTTTTTTTTTTAGCTTAAACCGTTGCAAACAAACACCTGAACATGTCTTCTTCACAAGAAAACAACTCTGTTGTTGCTTCTTCAACAAATTCTAAAGCAAAAAAAAAGAAAAGAAAGCAGTCACAAGAACAGAGAGACTTAAAGCTCAAAAACAAAGTCAGGGCCGCATTAGTTGCAGCGTGTGGCTCCGTAAACAGGGTTGTACCTTTCTATGGTACCAAGAAGAGGTACGCTGTTAGCTGTCCGATGCCTTTGTGCAAACATTCGTCCACAAGCATTAAAAGACACTTGACTAAAAAAGATCATTCTTGGACTTTGGATGAAGCTTCCATCTTTTACTCTGCAATGGTCAGGAAGTTTCAGCATGCTCGTCTCGAACGCAAGTCCGGCTGTCCAAAACCTTACCCCTGTTTGCAATGTTGGAAGTATTACGACCGGCTGGACATACACTTGAAAGAGACTCATTTCTACGATTCCAAGACGATTAAACAAAAGATTGCAGAGGCAAAGCGATACGACAACGAGAAGCTCTATGTCCCTCAATTTATTCGACCTGCCTTCTTTGGTATTAAGCCAGTAGCTGAACAAGCGTCTGCATCAGGTTCTGCATCCTCTGCTCCTGGGCCTTCCTCCTCTTTTTCTTCTCCGGTTCTTTCCTCTGATCCTCTTTTAAGCTTGCCCTCACCAGTTGCTGGTTCGTCCGAGGCTCCTTCTGCAAACCAATGCACCTCTGTAGAAAACAAAGAGCTGAACACCGAATCCGTCCTTGACTCTGATTTCGATTCCTTAGAGCACTTGGTTTCCAGCTCCTATGCCTTGACCGAAGAAAAGAGACTCTTGTTTCAGCTGGACAAAGATGCTTTTCACTTTTATTACCAGTCAGCAGATGAGCTCTTCAGAGACTTTGAAAAGTGGCTTGTGGTAGCCAACAACAACACTTGGTCACAAGCAAAGATCTACAAAAATGCAGTTGTGGAAATATTGACTTGTTGTGACAGCACGTTGACGCTGCACCCAAACGCCCTCACCAATTCCAATGTTTTGGAGGATAGATACTTCTCCTTGCACTTTAAGAAAATTCAGCTCAATTCCAAGCTGAGTGAACTTGACCAAACAAAAGCCATGTCTTGTCACACGTTGTACAACCGCCTCGTCTCCCTTTGTCTCCTGTTTCGTTTCAGTGAAGCCAGAAACGTCTATTTCGGACTTTCTCATGAGGCCATCCGACGTTTGCGCTGCAAGGTGGAGGAGTTGCGAAAAGTGCTGAGGCCCTTTCGTTCTTTGAGGAGGAGCCTTGTGAAAAGAAGAAAAAGCATCAACATCATCAATGTCAGTTTGCTGACCGAATATGGCAAGTCTGCATACGTAAGAGACTTAGTGGAATCGATTAGAAAGGCGTCTCTTCCGCTGACTAGAGACAATGCTGTGTCTCTACGAAACCATCTTCTGCTCTCTGTCACTGTAATTAACAGTTTAAGAAAATCTAACATTGCTCTTTTAAACATTAGAGACTACATGGCTGCTGAGAAGAGTGAGTGTGGATATTGCATTGTGCAAGAGCGCTACAAAACAGCATACAAGTACGGAGCCAAAAACATTCTAGTGCCGAACGACTTGAGAGTGTTGATCAATATTTATTTGCTGAGATACAGAGACCTTCTTGTCAACGACTCTCACTGCATGGCTGCAGACACCAAGACTGTTTTGGAGTTGAGCGACTGCTACAGGCCCCTTTTTCCTTCGGTGAGAGCCAACAAAGACGAAGATGTGACACTAGGTGCAACTAGAGTGCCTATTTACCAGATGGGTTCCTCTGCTATCACCTCTAGCCTGACGTCCTGCTTCAGAAAAAGCCAAGTAAACATTCCCATGAAGCGTCTTACTCCCACTTGCATTCGCGGTTCGATAGCCACTTACTTTGCCAACAACAGCAAAGAAGATCGCGAGCGGTTTGCTACACTCTACATGAAGCACAGCAGACACACAATGGATAGCTTTTATGTGTCCCAGTGGAACGCTGCAGAGGAGTTGCGCTTTGCCCTCGGCATCGGAGAGTCCTTCGGAGTCATAGACTCTTTGACTGTTGAAAAGTCTGAGAGACCACCAAAGGAGGAGAAGGATGTGATGGACTGGCTCCGAACTAATGCAGAGGAGTACGGTTTTCATGATGTTGAGGACATTTTTGAGGAAGATTCAGACTCCGGTTCTGACTCTGAAGAATGTGCTGCTACTTTCGGTTGTACCACAGTGGTTCCATTTTCTCCAGCTGTAGAAAACAATGCTCCTTTAGAGGACAGCAACGAACATGTTGTAGATTTCTTGTGTGAACCTAGCTCAACTCCTGTTTTGTCTGTTCCTTCTGAACAAACAATCGCTGGTCCAGTTCTTGAACTATCCCCTGCTCTTGCACAACTAGTTCCTAATGAACAAGCTGTTTGTATGGATGTAGATCAGACTCTAGCTGTTCCTGTTGGCACAGCTTGTTCTCCTCTTGCATTAACATTATTTCCTGATGAACCGGATTTTATTGAACACCATGCACAACTTTCTCCAGTTTACTTTAGTGAGCAAGTGGTTGCCAAACCTGTTTCTGCTGCTCCTGCTCAACAAGTTGCTTTCAGTCCTTCAAAAGAGGTCTTTTCTGTTCTGCTGGAAACAGTGTCTAATGTTGCTTCACAGCAAGATAATCTTATGGCTGTCACACGTGTTTTCCATGCTCCTCCTGAAGCTGCTCTTCTTGAACCAGCTCTTCTTGAACCTGCTCATAAGCAAGTGGTTGCCAAACCTGTTCCTGTTGCTCCTTCTCTGCAAGTTGTTTTTAATCCTTCAAAAGAGGTCTTTTCTGTTCCTCTGGCTCCTAATCTTGTTGCTCGTCAGCAAACGATGGGCAAACCCAGTTTGTTTCTTTCAGCTGTTCCAGTCCAACAGGCTGATACTGTTCTTGAAAAACAGCCCTCACCTGGTGCTGTTCAATCTGTTGGTAGTCTACTTAGCCAAAGTCTTGCTTGTACATCCAGAGGTAAATTCTTTTTGATTTTTGATTTTTATGCAAATCTCAACACGCTTTCAAAAAATGAAAATGCCCAAATTAACTCCTTGCCCTATTGTTATTGTTAAAGCTGTAAAAAAAAAAAAAAAAAAAAAAAAACAATAAAAAAAGACGAAAAAAAAAAAAGAACAACACAGAAGTGTGTATGTATTTGTTGCAGGACTAATTCTGTGATTGCTTAAATGTTTATACAAGTGAATGATACTAAAACTAATTATGTTTTAGAAGTAAAAGATCCAAGAAGAAAAAAAATCAAGTTGGAAATGCCATCTTTCACTCAAGAACTCATCGGTAATGTAAAACCTAATTTATACAAACATATATAAACACAAACCTCTTCTTGCACAATTTCAGATGGTTAACTGATAACAAAATCTAGCCATCATTGCTAAGTGCACTTTTAGAAAGTTGTGTCTACCCGATTTCTAATGATGAAGTTAGAAACATGACCGTTAGAAATCATGCACAGCTTGTTATCATCTCTAACACTTAGAAACTGTTGATGGTTTTTATGAATTAGAAAAATGAACATGGTTTTATTTTATTTCAGGATCAACTCAGACAAGACCAAAGGAAAACAAAGCAGAAGTTAGCCAATGCCAATTAGGTAATCTTTCAAAAACCAGTTATTGCTATCAGTGCAAACAATAAGGTCAACAAAAAAAACAAATAAAAAAACAAAATAAATCTTGTCATGCTTCAGAACCAAATGAATGTTCGATTTAATCTCTTTGTGTTATGACTTGAGTTTGTAAAATTTTAGATGAAATAGTTGAAAAGCTGAATGCTTGCCCTGGCCACAACGAATGGTTCAACACCAGAAGTTTTCCTCGATGTGCAGCTTTGGTGTTGGCATACATCTTGCAAGACGTGTTTACAGATGTAAGCTCAAGTTGCTCGTACAAAGATTACCTTGGCATCTTGGCAAATCATAGCAGTGACAAGCTCATTCATGTCTTGCAAAAGTACTCCTACCGAAGCCATATTAAAGACAAAATTAAAAACATGAAGCTAAAAATTCAAAAAGAGGGTTGTTTAGAAAAGTTTTTTCAATATGGCAATATCGTGAGACCATTTATGTAGTTTAGATAAGTTTGTTCAGTTTGGCAATAAAGATGGGCCTTTTGTGTAGTTTGTTTTATCTATGCTTTTGCAAATATTTTTATCTGTTTCGCTAAAGACATAATAAACAAGAAGTTCTGTTAAACTGTTCTCACATTTCTTATTTAAAGATAGTTCAAACTTTTTTTTATCTTTAAAAAAAAAAAAAAAGAAGTCGTTTTGTTATTCTGTGAAAACTTTTAATAGAGTTGCATTTAGAATTACTTCTGATGTTTTTAAGAGTTTGTTAAAAAGCAAAATAATATTTCCTGTGATGTTAAACTGCATAAGTGAAATTTAAAAAAGGAAAACTGCTCCAAACATTTTTCGGAAAAAGAAATCAAAACGTTCCTTATTTTAAAAGATCTAGACATCCATTTCTTCTTTAGCAAAATAGCGAGGCTTTTTTATGAACTCTTACTCTCTATTTTTTCATATATTTAGGATTTTAGATATTTAATCTAAAGGATTTTATTTAGTTCAATGTAAACATACATAGAAGTATATTATGTTTTTTTTTGTTTTTTTTTTATTATGCAGTCTAACTTTTGTTTCACTTCTATTTTATTTTACGTTTATCTTGTATTTTATCATGCCTTATTGGTTTTTGCGTTTTGTGATGTCAAGCTGCGTAAGCTAAACTTAAAAGAGGAAAACTACGCTAACTTTTCTTTGAAAAAATATTCAAGAAGTACCTTAAACGAAAGAGAAAGCACACGAATCTTGCCATCCAATTCTTCTTCTGCAAAGTAGCGAGGCTTTTTATGTACATTTGCTCTCTAATTTATCTCTATTTACGCAAAGGGTTTTATTTCAATGTAAACACGTATAAAAGAATACTTTGTTAAAAATAATGTTAAAGGAGTTGCGTAAAAAAAACGTCTGAATAAAGTTTCTTTACAAAAAAAACAACTAAGAAACAAGCGCGCCTAAGAAAAACCAGATCGCGATTCACTAAGTCAAAAAACGAAAGAAACAAAGTTTAAAAGGTCTTTCTAGACAACAAATTCT
Organism: Hydra viridissima; assembly: GCF_058129835.1. NCBI lineage: Eukaryota > Metazoa > Cnidaria > Hydrozoa > Anthoathecata > Hydridae > Hydra > Hydra viridissima. Next base: position 61,907 of record NW_028324319.1, read on the forward strand.
ATTTTTGGCAATGCAGTTTTTGTATTTATGCAACCTAACTTTTGCTTGACTTCTATTTTATTTTACGTTTACCTTGTATTTTATCTTGCCTTTTTGTGTTTTGTGATGTCAAGCTACATAATCTAAACTTAAAAGAAGGAAACTAGGCTAACTTTTCTTGTAGAATATTAAGTTGTTGGTTTTGTATGCAGCCTAACTTTAGTTTCATCTATATTTTATTATTTTGCGTTTATCTTATATTTTATCTTGTCTTTTTGAGTTTTGTATTTTGTGATGTCAAGCTACATAATTTAAACTTAAAAGAAGAAAACTAGGCTAACTTTTCTTTGAAAAATTGTTCAAAAACTACCTTACACCGATAGAGATAGCTCACGAATTTAAAAAGTTGCATCTATTCATCTTCTTCTTCAGCAAAGTAAAGCTTTTTATGCACTTTTACTCTCTAACTTACCTATATTTGCGTAAAGGATTTTATTTAATTCAATTTAAACATAACTAGTAGAATATTATGTTGTTGGTTTTGTATGCAGCCTAACTTTAGTTTCATCTATAATTTATTTTGCGTTTATCTTATATTTTATCTTGTCTTTTTGAGTTTTATATTTTGTGATGTCAAGCTACATAAGCTAAACTTTAAAGAGGAAAACTACGCTAACCTGTCTTTGAAAAACTATTCAAAAACTACCTTTAACAAAGTAGCGAGGCTTTTTATGCGCTTTTACTCTCTAACATACCTATTTTTGCGCAAAGGATTTTATTTAATTCAATTTAAACATGCCTAGTAGATTATTATGTTGTTGCTTTTTTATGCAGCCTAACTTTAGCTACATCTATTTTTCATTTTACGTTTGTCTTATATTTTATTTTATCTTTTTGTGTTCTGTGATGTCAAGCTACATAAGCTAATGTTAAAAGAGGAAAGCTGCGCTAAGCTTTCTTTGAAAAACTATTCGAAATCTATTTTTGAGATAATCTAGATTTAAAAGAGGAACACTACGCTAATTTTGCTTTGAAAAAACTCTCGAAAACTAACTTATTCGATAGAGATAGCACACAAATTTAAAAAATTTTATCTACTCATCCACTTCTTCTACAGCAAAGTACTGAGGCTTTTTATGCACTTTTATTCTCTAACATACCTATATTTGCGCAAAGGATTTTATTTAACTCAATGTAAACATACATAGAAGAGTATTGTTACCCGTTTGTTTTATGCAGCCTAACTTTAGTTTCATCTATACATTATATTGCGTTTACCTTATATTTTATCTTGCCTTTGTTAGTTTTGTGTTTTGTTATGTCAAGCTTCATAATCTAATCTTAAAAGGGGAAAACTGCGCTAACTTTTCTTTGAAAAAGTACTCAAAAAGGACCTAAATCGATATAGATAGCTCACGATTTTAAAAAGTTGCATATAGTCATCTTCTTCTTCAGCAAAGTATCGAGGCTCTTTATGGATTTTCACTCTAACTTTCCTATATTTGCGCAAAGGACATTATTTAATTCAACTTAAACATGCCTAGTAGATTATTATGTTGTTTGTTTTTTATGCAGTCTAAACTTTGTTTCATCTATATTTTACGATTAACTTATATTTTATCTTGCCTTTTTGAGCTTTGTGTTTTGTGATCTCAAGCTACTTAGTCTAAACATAAAAGAGGAAAACTACGCTAAACTTGCTTTGAAAAACTATTCAAAAACTAGCTTTAACAAAGTAGCGAGGCTTTTCATGCACGTTTACTCTCTAACATACCTACATTTGCGCAAAGGATTTTATTTAATTCAATTTAAACATGCCTAATAGATTATTATGTTGTTGGTTTTTTATGCAGCCTAACTTTAGTTTCATCTATATTATGTTTTAGGTTTATCATATATTTTATCTTTTCTTTTTGAGTTTTGAGTTTTGTGATGCCAAGCAACTTAAGCTAAACTTAAAAGTGGAATGCTACGCTAGCCTTTCTTTGAAAATCTATTCATAAACTACCCTAGACAAAAGCTAGATTTAAAAGAGGAAAACTACACTATTTTTGCTTTGAAAAAACTTTCGAAAACTCCCTTAATCGATAGAGATAGCACACGATTTTAAAAAATTGCATATAGTCATCCACTTCTTCTGCAGCAAAGTAGCGCGGCTCTTTATGCACTTTTTCTCACTAGTTTGCTTATATTTACGCAAAGGAATTCATTTAATTCAATCCAAACATATATAGAAGATTATTATGCTACGATTTTTTTTTTCTTTTATGCAGCCTAACATTTATTTCACCTACATTTTATTTTACGATTAACTTTTATATTACCTTTCCTTTTAGTGTTTTTTGTTTTGTGATGTCAAGCTACTTAAGCTAAACTTTAAAGAGGAAAACTACGCTAAGCTTTCTTTGAAAAACTATTCGAAAACTACCTTAAACAAAGTAGCGAGGCTTTTTATGCACTTTTACTCTCTAACATACCTACATTTGCGCATAGGGTTTTATTAGATTCTAGTAGATTATTACGTTGTTGTTTTTTTATGCAGTCTAACTTTAGCTTCATCTATATTTTATTTTACGTTTATCTTATATTTTATTTTGTCTTTTTGAGTTTTGTGTTTTGTGATGTCAAGCTACATAAGCTAAACTTAAAAGAGGAAAGCTACGCTAACCTTTCTTTGAAAAGCTGTTCAAAAACTACCTTAGACATAATCTAGGTTTAAAAGAGGAAGACTACGCTATTTTTGCTTTGAAAAAACTTTCGAAAACTACCTTAATCGATAGAGATAGCACAGGATTTTAAAAAGTTGTATCTAGTCATCCACTTCTTTCACAGCAAAGTAGCGAGGCTTTCTATGCACTTTTACTCTCTAACATACCTATTTTTGCGCAAAGGATTTTATTTAATTCAATTTAAACATGCCTAGTAGATTATTATGTTGTTGGTTTTTTATGCAGCATAACTTTAGCTTCATCTATTTTTCATTTTACGTTTGTCTTATATTTTATTTTATCTTTTTGTGTTCTGTGATGTCAAGCTACATAAGCTAAACTTTAAAGAGGAAAACTACGCTAACCTTTCTTTGAAAAACTATTCAAAAACTACCTTAAACAAAGTAGCGAGGCTTTTTATGCGCTTTTACTCTCTAACATACCTATTTTTGCGCAAAGGATTTTATTTAATTCAATTTAAACATGCCTAGTAGATTATTATGTTGTTGCTTTTTTATGCAGCCTAACTTTAGCTACATCTATTTTTCATTTTACGTTTGTCTTATATTTTATTTTATCTTTTTGTGTTCTGTGATGTCAAGCTACATAAGCTAATGTTAAAAGAGGAAAGCTGCGCTAAGCTTTCTTTGAAAAACTATTCGAAATCTATTTTTGAGATAATCTAGATTTAAAAGAGGAACACTACGCTAATTTTGCTTTGATAAAACTCTCGAAAACTAACTTATTCGATAGAGATAGCACACAAATTTAAAAAATTGTATCTACTCATGCACTTCTTCTACAGCAAAGTACTGAGGCTTTTTATGCACTTTTATTCTCTAACATACCTATATTTGCGCAAAGGATTTTATTTAACTCAATGTAAACATACATAGAAGAGTATTGTTACCCGTTTATTTTATGCAGCCTAACTTTAGTTTCATCTATACTCTATATTGCGTTTACCTTATATTTTATCTTGCCTTTGTTAGTTTTGTGTTCTGTGATGTCAAGCTACATAAGCTAATGTTAAAAGAGAAAAGCTACGCTAACCTTTCTTTGAAAAAGTACTCAAAAAGGACCTAAATCGATATAGATAGCTCACGATTTTAAAAAGTTGCATATAGTCATCTTCTTCTTCAGCAAAGTATCGAGGCTTTTTTTGGATTTTTACTCTCTTATTTACCCAAATTTGCGCAAAGGACTTTACTTAATTCAACTTAAACATGTCTAGTAGATTATTAAGTTGTTTGTTTTTTATGCAGCCTAACTTTAGTTTCATTTATATTTTATTTCACGTTTATCTGATATTTTATCTTGTCTTTTTGTGTGTTGTTTTGTCAAGCTACATAAGCTAAACTTAAAAGTGGAAAACTACGCTAACCTTTCTTTGAAAATCTATTCAAAAACTGCCTTAGACATAAGCTAGATTTAAAAGAGGAAGACTACGCTATTTATGCTTTTAAAAAACTTTCGAAAAATACCTTAATCCATTGAGATAGTACACGAATTTACAAAGTTGTATCTAGTCATCCACTTCTTCTATACCAAAGTAGCGAGGCTTTTTATGCACTTTTGCGTTCTAATTTATCTCTGTTTACGCAAATGGTTTTTGTTTATTTCTATGTAATGAAATACAAAAGAGTGTTTTGTTAAAGATTATGCTGCAGGAGCTGCGTAAAAAAACTCTGGCGACCTTTCCTTAAGAAAAAAGCAACTGAAAGACATGTGCGCCTTAGAAAATTCAAATCGCGATTCACCAAATAAAAGACGAAAAGAACGAACTTTAAAAGCTCTCACTAGACATTTGTGTTTATGATAGGCAATGCAGTTTTTGATTTTATGCAGCCTAACATTTGTTTCATCTATATCTTATTTTACGTTTATCTTATACTTTATCTTGCCTTTTTGAGTTTAGTATTTTGTGATGTCATGATAAATAAACTATACTTTGCTAATTTTTATTTGAAAAAATATTCAAAAACTACCTGAATTATAACCTAGATCTAAAAGAGGAAAACTACGCTAACTTTTCTTTAAAAAAATATTTAAAAACTACCTTAAACATAAGCTATATCCAAAAGAGGAAAACTATGCTAACTTTTCTTTAAAAAAATATTTAAAAACTACCTTAAACATAAGCTAGATCTAAAAGAGGAAAACTACGCTAACTTTTCTTTGAAAAAATACTCAAAAACTACCTTAAACATAAGCTAGATCTAAAAGAGGAAAACTACGCTAACATTTCTTTGAAAAAATATTCGGAAACTACCTTTAAACATGATTTAGATTTAATAGATGAAAACTACGCTAACATTTCTTTGAAAAAACATTCAAAAACTACCTTTAAACATGATTTAAATTTAAAAAAGGAAAACTACGCTAACATTTCTTTGAAAAAATATTCAAAAAGTACCTTAATCGAAAGAGATAGCACACGAAATTAAAATGTTGCATCTAGTCATCCGTTTCTTCTTCATCAAAGTAGCGAGGCGTTTATGCACTTTTTATTCTCTAATTTATCTCTACTTACGCAAATGGCTTTTGTTTATTTCAATGTAAAACTTTTCAAAAGAGTATTTTGTTAAAGATTATGCTGCAGGGGCTGTGTAAGAAAACTCTGGTGACCTTTCTTTACGAAAAAGCAACTAAAGTAGATGTGCGCCTAAGAAAATCCAAATTGCGATTCACTAAATTAAAAGACATATACAACAAACTTTAAAAGTGAAACTATTTTTACAAGCGTATTTGGTAAAGATGAAATGTTCTTATGACATTTTAACGTTACGAAAAGGATTTTCTTCTGTTCAAATATTTATTACAATTTAAAGTGTTAAATAATGTTACAGAAACGACCTAAAACGCCTGTTGTATTAATTTAAACGAACAAAATAGATAAAAAAAAAGAAAAACTATCATTAAAAAAAAAAAAGTAAAAAAGAAAAGAAATAGAAGTTGAGGAAAAATAAAAATAAGAACTTCTAACAAGGAGCTGTTCTTCTTATTTTTCAGATTTTAGATGCTTAATTCCTTGAATGAAAAGTTGAACTGATGACCCACTACTAAGCTTGTTCCTAGCCTTCCGTTCTCAAACTAGGCCATTCTGAGAGGCTGTTTGATTAATTACCGTTGATAGTAGTATCGCACGTAAGAGACTTCTAAAACTCTGATTATTAATTCCTTGAATGAAGAGATTACTTCATACTCACTAACGAGGTTGTTCTTAGCCATCCGTTCTTAAACTAAGCAAAACAGTGAAGTTGTTTGATTAAGTATCACAGTTTGCTGATTTGCACATGCACCATTGCCGAAACTGTGATGCTTGGTTCCTTGATTGGATTGAAGAAGCTCATCACCATGCTTTTTACAAGCTGTCCGTTGTTATGTTTTGCACTTCAGTGGTTCTGTTTTGCAATTCATTTTCTGTTTGTTTAAGTATCATCGATGGTGGTGTCGTGCATGCAAACTTTCCGAAACTCTGATGCTTGTTTTTCTTGAATGGAGAGATGAGCTTATACTTTAGGTGACTTTTAAAACTGCAGTAATTAGTGCCTCGAATGGAAAAACGAACTCATTCATTACAGACCAAGGTTGTTCCTGGCCATCCGTTAACATATTAGGCAACAGTACAGCGAGGCTGTTTGATTTACAAGCTTTTGTCGTTTCGAGAAATCACTACATTAAGCATTCGATGGTGATACACAACTGATGGCCAGGTTCTGATTTTCGAATGAAAAGAAGAGTCGCATCCGACCACCGGTCGGCTTTCGACGCAAAACAGCTGTACACACTCGTCCAACGTCCAGTGACTAACTGTTGCAACGAGAAAGTTAGCTTTATTTGTCGTGCAGATTGTCCGCTTTGACGTAAAATGCTAGAAATTTGCTGAACGATCGGTTTGCGCCGCCCAAGAGTCATTCTGTTTCTGCGTTGCCAGCGTCTGTCGGCTAAATACAACTGTAGACTCCGCGCAAGCTTTTTCACCGCAAAAGTTGTACAGAGCCACACCGAAGGCTAAAATCGACTTTAAGGTCGAAGGTTAAAATCGACCCTAGAGGTTTGAAAACGACGTCACGAAATTTTCAAGACATCATCGAAGAAAATTACGGCGGCCAGATGCAACTCTTAGTACTAACTCTACTAATCTTAGTACGTTAAGCATTCCAGTCGAGAGATCAGACGTTTTTTCGTCACCTAAGAGACCGGCCGATGCGTTTGCAACGCTGCGGAAAGAAAGAAGATGGCAAACCACAAGGTTGTTACCGTAACAAACCTCCGTCAGTACCTCCATCTCGAGTGGCTTTTGAAGAAACGTTCGTTTTAAACTCAAAGGGATGGTTGTTAAAGCTCACAAACGCCTGGTTAACGATTTTCTAACGGCAGACACCGTGTTTACAGTGGATACAGACCGATTAACTGAGCCCAAAGCGCAAGATCTATCAGAAAACTCCTCTAGATCGATGCAACGAGACGACTAGACACGTGCGTCTAAAGGCATTTTACAATTGAAGAACGCCCCTCGTGGGCCTTTTAACCTTAACCCTAACCCTAACCCTAACCCTAACCCTAACCCTAACCCTAACCCTAACATGCAGAATAATTCCTAACATTATAACCCAGAAGTTCCCAGAAGAAGGCAATTCTCCTTAATACGCTGTTTTTCTTACCAATCAGTATGTTAAAACAACATAAAATGACTTTGTTACTTGATAAAAGTAAATAAAATAACTTACTTTTTACTTACTTACTAAGTATAGTATAGTATTTCAATGATAAAAATTTACATTTACTTGTAATGGTAACTAGTTTTTTTTTCAAATAGTTTTTATGTAAGTTGCCTATATTAAATTTTGTTACTTTTACGCATAAAAGTAATTTCATATTACGATGCTGTATTCTCTTACCTTTTAAAGTAAATATGACTTTTTTAAAATCTTATATTTACGTAAGATCTCTTTCAAAAATAATTTACTTTTACATGTAAAAAGTAAATTACATTTCGATACAAACTATTTGTATAAGTATAAATCTAAATTACTTTTTAAAGTAAATTACTTTCACACGGCTTACTTTTAAAAGTAATTTACAAAAAGTAAACAACTCTCTTATGTAAACTACTTTTACTTGTAATAAAAAAATAACGCATTTTTAATAAGTTTTTAATAAGTTACGCATTTTTAAAATAAACTTTATGTAAGTAATTTTATATGTAATATAATGTTATTTTTTAAAAAATGAATAACTTTAAAATGTAAATATATTTCATAATTTAATCTAAGTTATGTAAAGTAATTTTTTTTTAAAGTAATTTTTTTTTTACATTAAAATAAGTAAAAGTGCCATCCCTAATCACGAAGAGTGGTGTCTCTTCATTGATTCATTAATGCTTAGCCTCAAAGCTGTTCTGCTACACAACGGCAACGTTTATCAGTCAGTACTTGTTGGCTACGCAGCACACATGAAGGAACCACATCCAGCATAGCAGATACAACTGGAATATATGTCCTGCATGTCGTTGCTCTGTTACTGAGACAGCAGCTCAGCTAAAACAAGCGTTTTTGTTTCATCTGTGAACAGGACAACTGTGCCAAATAGTCACATTATTGTCGACAGAGCTGGTCACTCCGCAAAAAGTTAGCTCCTGGACAGAACAATATTGCACACGAACCACATGTCGAGCCGAGAATTATTATTTTGCCCCCTCTACACATAAAACAAGGATTCTTGAAAAATTTTGTGAAAGTACTGAAAATTATTTAGTGAAAATTATTAAACATCCAAAGTGTAAAGACTCTGCACAAGAGAGATATGAATTGAAAATAAAGTATATACACGTATTTTAAAGCGTTTTGAAATTGAAAAATGTGAAGTATATACACGTATTTTAAAGCGTTTTATACCATCAATGCTCCTTCCAGGCGTTAGATACATGTTAAAGTCAAGACGAGGTATAATATAAGGGGAATTACTACTTGTGCTACCTTACGCCAACTAAATGGAGGAACCTCCTCTTCCCCCTCATCCATCAGTGTTGAGTCTAGAAAAAGAAAAACATAAGAAATATTAACTGGTGAGATCTTCTTACATAAAATGTTTGTTTCAAGTCATTTTAATAGATTAAAATGACCATGGAACAAACTACGACGAGGATGATGATGATGATGATGATGATGATAACAACGTCGATGCTGACGGTATTGAAGATAATGATGATGAAGATGATGATGATGATGATGATGATGATGATGAAGATGATGATGATGACGATGATGATGATGATGATGAAGAAGATCATGATCACCATGATGATTATAATGAATAGAAGGATAATGATAATAATGAAGATGTTGATGATGATTAAGATAATGATAAAGATGTTGATGATGATTAAGTTATGGATGATAAAGATGATGATGATGATGATGATAAGCGCATTTTTCTTTAAAAACGCAGATACTTCTGAAAACGCGTTATTAAAGAAAAATAAAGAAAAACTTGTATCGAAGAAGATAATCACAATGACAAAAAAAAAAAAGAAACCAATAATATACCTGTTTTGAAGAATATGTTTGGGAATTCGTTCGTGCAAACATCGGATGAACACGTGAAGACGGAATAGTTATCTTTAATAAACGGGAGAACAAATTATTAAAAACAAAGAAAAAATCTAATGGTTTTTAAAAAGATGCAAATATACTATTGGTGACTTTATAGATGATAGTGAAGGCGACTAGGAAGACGGAGAAACACTACAGATCCTGATTATGAAAAATATAACGATGATGATGGTGAGGACGAAAATGATAATGATGATGATGGTGATGATGATGAGGATGAGGATGATGAGGATGATGATGATGAGGATGATGAAGACAATGTTAAAGATGTTGATGATGATTAGGTCATGGATGATAAAGATGATGATGAGGATGATGACGGTTATAATGGTGATCACGATAACGATGATTAAGATGAGGATGTTATTGATTATAATGATGATTTTGATAATGATGATGTTTATAAAGATGTTAATGACAATCATTGAAATTAAAATGATGAGAAAGATTGTTATGATGATTATGACGGTGATGATCTTGATGCTACTGATGATTCTAATAATAATTAACATAGTCTAAAAAACGCAGATACTTCTTAAAACGCGTTATTAAAGAAAAATAAAGAAAAACTTGTATCGAAGAAGATAATCACAATGACAAAAAAAAAAAGAAACCTATGTTATACCTGTTTTGAAGAATATGTTTGGAAGTTCCTTCTTGCAATGTATTGCTTCGCGCGAGAGGACTGACTCAGTAACTTACTTATGGGCCTCTCCACCTAAGACGGAATAGTTATCTTTAATAAACGGGAGACCAAATTATTAAAAACAAAGAAAAAATCTAATGATTCTTAAAAAGATGCAAATATGTTATTGGTGACTTTATAGGTGATAGTGAAGGCGATTAGGAAGACGGGGAAACAATACAGATCCTGATTATGACATATATAACGATGATGATGGTGAGGACGAAAATGATAATGATGGTGATGATGATGAGGATCAGACTGATGCGTAGATTTGCTACAAAAATTGATAGCAATGCTGCATTTTGGCATAGGTTCGCTACTTATAATAGATTTGCTCCATTTTGGCATAGAAATGTTACGTTGCTGTATAGAATTGATACATTGCGGTATAGAAAAGTCACCCGTTAGTATAAATGAATCGATGTAAACAAAAACCTTCTAAGTCATTAAATAGTTTTAATGACTTATAACGTTTTTGTTTACATCGATTCAAATCATGGCGCTCTATACTGAAGGCCTATTCATCGCGCAACCGTAAGCCGTGACTGGGGGCCTATTATTTTTACGGATTATCAGCAACTCTGCAATAAAATTATATTTTGGAGTCAAAATATGAATGTTAATGAGTTTAATTAGTTTATTTAGAAATATTTATATTAAAATAATAAAAAGTTAAATTTTAAATTAAAAAAAAAATTAAAACAAAGAAAATATTTGCATATATTTTAACAACAACAGATTAAATCATTCTTTTCTAAACAAATTTATAATAACTTTAAAACTTTTAATGCAGGTTCTTTATTAGATCTTGGTGTAATTTGTGCAAAAAAATTGTTTAAAAATATATTAGCAAGTGTGTTGCAATGTTTTTGATTAATTTCAAAATAGTAAAATTCAGAAACCAGCAAAAAGATGTCACTTAAGGACTTACAACAAACTTTATCTTTTATCAAATGGAATAAGACAAAGCAAAAAAAACACCCATTGGCAAACATTGTCTGGTGGAATTTTAAGACCACCAAGATCTATAGACTTGAGGTACTCACCAAACTTTTCATAACAAAGTAATGTTTGATTGAACAAATTGTTTTCATTATATTCATTTCTACATTTATAACCAGAAATATAAATCAAAGAATTTGGTTGTATCAAAAATTGATGACTCTAGTTTTTCTAAATTGTCAAATATTTCACTAACTGCTTCACATAAAACATATGTACAAGAAGCACACTCATGACCTGCACTAAAATCAAAAGAATTTTGTCAATATTTAAAGATAACAACAGTGATGTGTGATTTCTCTATAATTTGTTGAACATTTATAAAGTAGACACCCCCAGAACCTTGTCTCAATTTCCCAATTTCTTTTTCTAAGTGGTCACTTGTAAACATACCAAGAAGAACATAATCATGACTTGTTGCTAGTAAATATTTACATAGCTATTTGTTGCTGAATAGTGTTTTTCTTATGATCTATTTCCATAACATTTAAAAAATGTAGTGTTTCCTCAAACTTTGACCAAGAATCAACAATATTTATACGATCTTTACACAAACTTTTTATAAAACATTTTATTCCACAATGAAAAGTTTCAAAATGTAAATTCTCAAAAATTTCAACAAGAAATAAAGGAACGCCATTATAAAACATAATAGATTGAACATTAATTGTTTTTTCAATCATATATGTTATTACTGAAACTGAAAAAACCCTGAAATTATTTAATAAAAGATTTTTAAAGTCAATATGTTGCTGTATCAGCCAATAAAAAAGTGCTAAGTTCATCAGTTCTAAAATTTCTAACAATACTTAAAGATTTCTGTGTTGTGCGATGACGTGGTAATGGAGTTGGTATTTGACTTGAAGGTATTCCTGGCCATACAGATGGTGGCATTTTTGGTCTTTGTTTTCTTTGAACAGTAACTTTTTCGAAAACTGTTGGCCAATGCAATTGGCAAATAACAGTTTCATCTGAAACTAAAAGATAGATTAGAATTTGGAATATTTTTTATCCAAATATTTCTTTGTTCTTTATCTTTAGGAAAACGATAAACTGGTATTTTTTCAAAGCTTTTATTGCTTTTGGTACTTTGATAATTAGTTTTGCAGCCACATACACAACAATTTTTTGGCATCTATAAAGTATAATTATTTAAAAGAACATAAAAATATGCAAACCATAACCATAAAATGCTACATCGTTTTTTTTTACATCGCACGCCGTGATATTTTCAATTATAAGCAGCCATTTTTTTAAACGGAGGCAGTGAAATATTTGTAGCTTTGTAGGCCTGATTTGCTAGCTTTGTAGGCCTGAGTTTACAATTTATTTGTTTGTAGTTATTAGGAGGATGAAGAAAGTTCCTTAACCTTTTAGCTACTGTTAAATACGAGTAGATACTTTTAAATTAACTATATTATTCCCATGATGTAGTACAAACATATATAGAGAGCTGCCTTCTGTAGCTAAATATGTCCTTTGCTTCAAAAAGCTTACTGGCTTGCAAACTTATGGAGAATTATTTGGAGATGGAAATGCTGTTTGCAATTCATACACAAGTATATGAAACATTTTATTTCTCTTATATGAAGCATTTATATATATATATATATATATATATATATATATATATATATATATATATATATATATATATATATATATATATATATATATATATATATATATATATATATATGTATATATATATATATATATATATATATATATATATATATATATATATATATATATGTATGTATGTAACCTTTTTTAAAGATATTTCAAGTAATATGTTTTAAAAAGAAGGTATTGTTGGCAGAGGTATTTTAGTTGTTTAATCAACTTAATTATGTATATTTATTTAGGGTGATTTAAAGTTTGTGGATTAGTAAAGCAATCCAAAAGTTTACTTCAGATAAATTGAAAGAGATAGCATTATCTCAATTACTTGAGTCAATTTCTTCTGGTTAATTTTTATTTTGCAAAACTTAGTCAATTTCTTCTGGTTAATTTTTATTTTGCAAAACTTAGTCAATTTCTTCTGGTTATGTTTTATTTTGCAAAACTTGTAGTAAACAGTTAATCAATTTATTGACAATTAAAATACTTGTCAATAAGTTGTTCATAGTCACAGTTCCTATTAGTAATTTAGTCTAGTTTATATAATATAATTATTTTTCAATATTTTAGCGTTGTAGTTACAGACACAATCTTTTCAAAGCTGGAGGACAAGATAAAAGTTAAAATACCAATAGAATACTCACGGTGCATAGGAACATACTCTAACACCTTGCAACACATCCCCGGAAATTTTATTTTTGATTATCATTAGGAAACATTTCCTCATTCAAAAAATGTAAACGACAACTTTTTTTAGTGGGGGCCTGGGGAGAAAACACATATTTTAGGGCAGTGCCCATGAATTTTGTTGTTCAAGATAGGTAAATGTGTTGCAAGGTGTTAGAGTATGTTCCTATGCACCGTGTACTGTTGTTTAAATTAAGTTGTTAGTTTGTTTGAGAATGAAGGTATAAAATTTATTACAGAGCTGAACTTGAAGTTGTTATTGATATAGATGTTAATAATGTTATTTTTTAGTTAAAATGAGTTAAATTGAATTTAAATTATTTTTATATGAATCCATATAGATTTCAATTTGTAAAACTTTTTTTAAGGAAATTTATATGATGTTGATATGCTTTATCTATTATCCAATGACCAAGCTCATGACCTTTATGGTGCATTAGCTTGTTCTTACAATGAAACTAGAGTAATGCTTTAAAATTTATATAAACCTAACCTATACAAATAAATTTGTAATAAAAAAAGAATGTAATAAAAAAATTGCATAAAAAAATATCTATCTGTGCAGAATAACTTGCAATATGTGCATGTCACATAAAACTAGTGTTATTTACAATATACTTTTTGTTGTTTAGCACAATATTTATATAATAATAATATTTATAATAATAATAATAATAATAATAATAATAATAATAATAATAATAATAATAATAATAATAATAATAATAATAATAATAATAAAGGTTTGCTGTAATACTCAAAGCAGCGATTTGAGTATGGAGTTTAACAACAGTAGTTGTTAGACTATAACAGCTTTTACTTAAGGTTAAAATATAGTTCATTTGTTTTTAATTTGTCATAAGAGTTTTTAAAAATGTTAATAGATTTTGCATCTATAGTTTCTTGATTTAATTTGTTCCATTTTTCTGAAATCCTATTTGTAAAAAATTCATATCTTGCTGTTGATCGTTTGACTAATTGTCTTCTAATACGCATGCTGTGACCACGAGTGATTGAGTTTGTGAGAAAATCTTGTGGATGATGCCAAATTACATTGTCACAACCATTAATAATTTTAAACATTTGAATCATGTCACCTCTTATTCTTCTTTCACTTAGTGTTGTCATTTTTAATTTATCTAATCTTTCATGATAACTTAAACCTTTTAATTGATGAATTCTTGTCGCTCTTTGTTGTTCTTTTTCTATTTTCTCAATGTCTTTTTTAAGATAAGGATTCCATATTGAAGCACCATATTCTAAATGAGGACGAAATAATGATGTAAATAATGTTAAGTTTGTCTCATCATCATTACTGCCATCTACCATTTTATAGATACATTGAGGATTATTTGGTCCAATATGCATAACTTTGCATTTATCTACATTAAGCTTGATTAACCATTTGCTTGACCAATCCAACAATTTATCTAAATCACCTTGTAAATTACTCTGCTCGGACTCATCTTGCAATATTGAAATTATTTTCGTATCGTCAGCATAGAGTTTACATTGATTTTGCAAATTTACAACCAAATCATTGATGTAAATGATAAACAATAGCGGACCAAGTACCAAACCTTGAGGAACGCCACTTAAAACCAATTTCCAATCTGAAACATTATCGCCCAAAACAACTCTTTGAGTTCTGTTACTTAAAAATGCTTTGCACCAATTTAAGAGTTCACCATTTATACCAT
Source organism: Hydra viridissima (assembly GCF_058129835.1). Classification (NCBI taxonomy): domain Eukaryota; kingdom Metazoa; phylum Cnidaria; class Hydrozoa; order Anthoathecata; family Hydridae; genus Hydra; species Hydra viridissima. The sequence continues at coordinate 76,911 of NW_028324319.1, forward strand.
AACTAGCTAACTTAACACATAATCTCTCATGTGGTACAGTGTCAAACGCTTTTGCAAAGTCCAAAAACGCAATATCTATTGAGAAACCATCTTCTAAAGCTTGTGTTATTAAGTCCATTGTTCCCAATAGGTTTGTACTGGAACTTTTACCTTTTACAAAACCATGCTGTTCATTTATAATCAAATTATTGGTAATCAAATGGTCCATTATACAATCTTTTACAATACATATTGTAATACATACAATATATAAAGTACTTGTTCCTGGAGCAATAATATACCTGTTTGCTAAAGCTGAGCAGGTTTGAAGAATTCAAGTATGCAGTTTTTATATTTAAAATAAAGGTTTATTTTGATTTAATTGAGTTTATGTCATATTCTAGGAAAGATACTTTTAGTAAATGTGGATGGACCAATAATCAAATAAGTGAGATGTTGCATTTTTAAAAGATAATGATTTTCAAGGTTGCTACTTTCCTTATATACAAAAATAAAATCAAAGATAATGCTATTTTACAAATAAAAACTCCTAAATCTATCTATGGCAAATTATTGTCGCAAAGAAGGTCTTTGGGTTCAAAATAAGATCTTTCTAATTCTTAAACCAAAATTAGTTGTGAGAGGCAAAAAATTTATGCGCCATAATGATAGGTTTACCTTGATGGTCATCTTTAAAAAGGAAGTTATGAGGGATTTAGCAACCGCAGAAGATTCTGTACAAGAAAGATTATTGCAAACCAACCCAGGTCAACAGTTACTGGACTTTTAGTAAGCGTGGATGGACCAATGAACAAATCAGTGAGATTTTGCAGTAAGTGAGATCCACAGACTAGTTCATAAAATTGGATATGAAAAAAATACATTTAAGTCCATTTTCTAGTAGTTCCATTTTTAGTTTTGCTTAATAAATAGTTATTTAACTTTGTACAGCTAGCCTTTTTCTAAAATTTGAATAGCCAGTTTATGGTTTTTGAATACCCATTTTATATACTAGAAGAGCCAATATTTGGTTTTTTTAAGTAAACTTGGTTTTAACTTTTTCAGTTTTTGGTCTTTCAAGCAACTAGTTTTTGAATATTGTAGTTTTTAGTTTTTGGTTTTTGGTTTTTAAACAGTCAGTTTCTGTTCTTTGAATAGCCAGTTTTATATGTTTTTTTATATATTGTCATTTTTGATTTTCATTTTTGAAAAATATTTTTTTGATTGCTCATGATTTTCAAAGTGGATTAAACTTTGGTCCAAAGAATAGTTCTAAATGCATCACTCAAAGATATAGAGCAATATAGAAATTTAGTGTTTACACTTCATGTTAATGTTTCGAAAAAAAAGTCAATCAGTGATTATTGTTTTAACTTGATGTTTCTTTAGTAAATTTAAACTGTTGCACGGAAAGGAGATATTGGTGCAATTCCAATTCAATTTTTCAAAATTGATAGCTCAATAACAGAGCGCCATTTCATGCAATATTTAAAACTCATCTTAAAAAACCTGTTTTTTTTCTTTCTACAAAATAGTTTTTCAGCAGCTTAGTTTTATTTTTCCTTAGTTGCAGCTTCAAAGGATAATTGAGGCGTTAAGCACTAAAGTGGTCTTATCCTCAATTTTTCTCAATTACATTTTATGTAGCCTATCTCCTCTACTACTCAAAAAAGTATACTATTTATAAAATAGTAGTATTTATTAGTATAAAAATATTTATCCACATACAGTCGTCTAATTTATAGTTTTAGTTAAAAACTTCTTTTTGTGTTTTCTCAGAATTACTTCAAACTGGCCGCCCCTCCACGCCAATCTGGCTCTCAAGCCTCGTTTAATATAAAGGCATGCTTTTCATTAAATTGTAATTTTATCAAAAAGTTTACATTTTCAGAGCATGTGCGGTCAATCATGAAATATCCGAAGTGTTTAACTGGTCTTAAGATAAAACTATGAATATTTTTGTAATATAATGTCGCATTTCTATGCTTCGGAAGAACGGTGACAAATTACTTGAGCATCCTATTACACTTGTGTCTAGTGAAATAACGAAAGGAGAATATTTTCGAGTTTAATATATGAAACAATGAATTTATATTCCAAATTTTTAATTTTTTCCCGAAGTTTTCTAAGATCTGACTTACTATTTCAGTCACAATTTTGACTTTGTGTAAAAAAGTTACATCACCGAAGCATTTCTATCACTAAGTTAAACAGTGAGAAAGAGCCTATTTCAGATTATTGAAGTGAAATAACTTATTTACAATAAATAGTTTTAAAGTAATAAAAATACAATCACTGTAGCTAAACAGATATCAATTATTGAGAAAAACACTCGCTTACGCTTTGAAAATAGATGACCAAGTCTGCTATTTTATAGCATCAGGGTGATATTTTTGATTTTAAAATTTTTTCTTAGTTTTCAAAAATTTGGGATATTTGCAAAGATGAAACATGATGAATTATGATTAACTTTAAAGTATATTAGGGCCTTAAAGTAAATTTGAAACAAAGACTATCATTCACTCGGATTTTAATACCATTCATCATAGGGATAGAAATGTTACTCAAAGATAGAGTCAAAGAGGTTTGTGGCTGTTTAAAACACAAAACTAGAAAATAATTAGGCTAACTTTACTGCTCGTTACCTAATTTTTAAAAATAAAACGCTATTTTAAAAAAATATTCCAAAAGCTGTCGACCGAAAAAAATAAGTAGCAAATCTACACTCAGATCAGTCTAATGAGGATGATGATGATGATGATGATGATGATGATGATGATGATGATGATGATGATGATGATGATGATGATGATGATGATGACAATGTTAAAGATGTTGATGATGATTAGGTCATGGATGATAAAAATGATGATGAGGATGATGACGGTTATAATGGTGATCACGATAACGATGATTAAGATGAGGATGTTGTTGATTATAATAATGATTTTGATAATGACGATGATTATAAAGAGGTTAATGACAATCATTGAGAATATAATGATGAGAAAGATTGTTGTGATGATTATGACGGTGATGATCATGATGCTACTGATGATTATAATAATAATTAACATAGTCTAAAAAACGCAGATACTTCTTAAAACGCGTTATTAAAGAAAAATAAAGAAAAACTTGTATCGAAGAAGATAATCACAATGACAAAAAAAAAAAGAAACCTATGTTATACCTGTTTTGAAGAATATTTTTGGTTTTTCTTTTGTGCAATCAATAGGTTCGCGACAAAGGCCTGATGTATTAAAAAATCTATGGGCCTCTCCAAGGCGGAATTTATAATCATCTGATGAACAGGTGTCTAAGACGGAATAGTTATCTTTAAGATACGGGAGACAAAGTTATTAAAAACAAAGAAAAAATCTAATGGTTCTTAAAAAGATGCAAATAAACTATTGGTGACTTTATAGATGATAGTGAAGGATATTAGGAAGACGGAGAAACAATACAGATCTTGATTATGACAAATATAACGATGATGATGGTGAGGACGAAAATGATAATGATGATGATGATGGTGATGATGATGATGATGATGATGATGATGATGATGATGATGATGATGATGATGATGATGATGTTGATGATGAAGACAATCTTAAAGATGTTGATAATGATTAGGTCATGGATGATAAAGATGATGATAAGGATGATGACGGTTATAATGGTGATCACGATAACGATGATTAAGATGAGGATGTTGTTGATTATAATAATGATTTTGATAATGACGATGATTATAAAGAGGTTAATGACAATCATTGAGAATATAATGATGAGAAAGATTGTTGTGATGATTATGACGGTGATGATCATGATGCTACTGATGATTATAATAATAATTAACATAGTCTAAAAAACGCAGATACTTCTTAAAACGCGTTATTAAAGAAAAATAAAGAAAAACTTGTATCGAAGAAGATAATCACAATGACAAAAAAAAAAAGAAACCTATGTTATACCTGTTTTGAAGAATATTTTTGGTTTTTCTTTTGTGCAATCAATAGGTTCGCGACAAAGGCCTGATGTATTAAAAAATCTATGGGCCTCTCCAAGGCGGAATTTATAATCATCTGATGAACAGGTGTCTAAGACGGAATAGTTATCTTTAAGATACGGGAGACAAAGTTATTAAAAACAAAGAAAAAATCTAATGGTTCTTAAAAAGATGCAAATAAACTATTGGTGACTTTATAGATGATAGTGAAGGATATTAGGAAGACGGAGAAACAATACAGATCTTGATTATGACAAATATAACGATGATGATGGTGAGGACGAAAATGATAATGATGATGATGATGGTGATGATGATGATGATGATGATGATGATGATGATGATGATGATGATGATGATGATGATGATGTTGATGATGAAGACAATCTTAAAGATGTTGATAATGATTAGGTCATGGATGATAAAGATGATGATAAGGATGATGACGGTTATAATGGTGATCACGATAACGATGATTAAGATGAGGATGTTATTGATTATAATGATGATTTTGATAATGATGATGTTTATAAAGATGTTAATGACAATCATTGAGATTAAAATGATAAGAAAGATTGTTGTGATGATTATGAAGGTGATGATCTTGATGCTACTGATGATTCTAATAATAATTAACATAGTCTAAAAAACGCAGATACTTCTTAAAACGCGTTATTAAAGAAAAATAAAGAAAAACTTGTATCGAAGAAGATAATTACAATGACTAATGAAAAGAAACCTATGTTATACCTGTTTTGAAGAATATGTTTGGGAACTCTTTCGAGCAAGGAATAGGTCCGCGCGAGAGGCCTGATTCGGTGACAAACATATGGGCTTCTCCAGCGCGGAATTTACAGTCATCGGATGAACACGTGTCTAAGACGGAATAGTTATCTTTAAGAAACGGGAGACCAAATTATTTAAAACAAAGAAAAAATCTAATGGTTCTTAAAAAGATGCAAATATGTAATTAGTGACTTTATAGGCGATAGTCATATATAACGATGATGATGGTGAGGACGAAAATGATAATGATGATGATGGTGATGATGATGATGATGACGATGATGATGATGATGATGATGATGATGATGATGATGATGATGATGATGATGATGATGATGATGATGATGATGATGATGATGATGAGTATGATGATGATGATGATGATGATGATGATGATGACGAGGATGATGAAGTGATGAGTAAGAAATCGATTATGTTGAATATAATGATGATGATGAAAATGTTGATGATGATTATTACTATGATGACTAGGATGATGATGAGTATGATGACGATTTTGATGGTGAACACATTGATGATTACGATGAAGTTGTTTTGTTTATAATTATGATTTTGATGAATATTATCTTTATGATTATGTTAATGAGGATTATAATGATGAGAATGGTTGTTGTGATGATCATGACGTTGATATATACCTGCATTGAACATTGTCTTTGAAAGTTTATAAATGCATTGAAATGGTCTTTGCTTGGAAAAACACGTGCCTCAAACGGAATATTTATTTCTATTTAATCAGGAGACCAAATTTAAAAATACAAAGAAAATGGCATACAATAATAAAAAACACGCCAAAGATTGTAATGGTGACTTTAATGATGATGATAATGGCGATAACGAGGACGGGGAAACAATACAGATCATATTGATGACAATTTTACAATGATGAAGGTGTGTATGTATGTATGTATGTATGTATGTATGTATGTATGTATGTATGTATGTATGTATGTATGTATGTATGTATGTATGTATGTATGTATGTATGTATGTATGTATGTATGTATGTATGTATGTATGTATGTATGTATGTATGTATGTATGTATGTATGTATGTATGTATGTATGTATGTATGTATGTATGTATGTATGTATGTATGTTTGTAGATACGTATGTATGTATGTATGTATGTATGTATGTATGTATGTATGTATGTATGTATGTATGTATGTATGTATGTATGTATGTATGTATGTATGTATGTATGTATGTATGTATGTATGTATGTATGTATGTATGTATGTATGTATGTATGTATGTATGTATGTATGTATGTATGTATGTATGTATGTTAAGATGCTTTCATCACTCTGGAGAAATTTAATGTTTAAGCAAAAAATGCTTACAATCCGTTTGAGAGTACTGCATTCTTTCTCCCTCTCTTCATTGTTTATTTTTCTCTCTTCTTTTTCTCTAATTTATTTTGAGATTATGGTTTGTATTGAGAATAATGTTAAATTGTATCTAATTATATTGAAACTAATGTTTATATATATATATATATTACTTATATCTATTATTTTGAAAAAACATCCAAGAAGTGAAGATTCAGTGCAAGAGAGGCTTATTATTCAAATGAAAATAAATTGAAAAAAGTGATGCTTAAACGCATATTGTCCATTGTATACTACCTTCTATTAGACTTCCACCTGTTTATTTTCACCGAAATTCTTCTCATTATTTTCAAAAGCTATAATTAATGTATATTAGTTATGATAATTTCTGTCAAAACTAACACACTGAAAACTTTTATGTCTAATCTTAGAACAAAGAACTTTTTTAGAAGAATGTAAATTGTATACATTAATCCCACTTTTTGGTAAACAACTGTCTAATACATAAATAGCTCGTATGCAAAGTATATATAGCTAGATTAAACTAAACAATAATGACGCAGAAACATAATAATACTATAAAACAAGCAAAGTTATACGTTTTTTACCATTTCTAAAAATTTCTCTTCTTACTCTTTAATTAACTTCAATCTTTTTATTTAACTTTTTACTATTTAATTAGCTTTTTAATCTTAATTTTAAACCAATGACAACTAATTTGATGGCAACTTAATTTGACGTCATGTTCGTTTCTAAATAACTGATTACTGTAAACTGTTGATACTTCGAATCGGATGAAGCAGTAAAAGGAACATTTGTATTTGTACTATTCTCATGTTTCCAAAAGTGAGCGACATTTGTATTTGCAATATCATCAAGTTTCCTCAAGTGCCGCCCTCTTTAGAAACCTTGAGGATGCTGCAAATACCAATGTCCTTTTTACTGCTTCATCCAATTCGAGGAATTAACAGTTGTTTTAAAAGCCATGATATGTTTTCCGCTGACTGCAGAAACCAGAGAAAGAGATATCACTGAAACAATATGCTATGAAATTTGTAAGCCATCCATGCAAAGCGTGTCACCGTTATGCCTAAAAATATTCAGATGGCCAGAAGGATCAGGGGAGAACGAGCTTAAAAGTATACTTTGAAATAAAACGGCTATTTTCATAGCCACCAATCTGTTAAACACTTTGTTGGTTTGGATAATAACTTAAACCGTTTCCAGCGCCTGAACTTTGTTCCTCAGAAAAATGTGTGGCGATTTTAAAGTTAAAATCTGTGACCATTTTTTCACCGCGTGCTCGAGGTAGGTGTCGTAAGGATGGATTTTTCTCGTCTTTTTTTTAGAATTTTATATTGACTTAGATAATATTTCAAAAGTAGAGTGTTCTAAGTTTATTGCAATCTGTTTTTTTTTTTGCAGTTACTAACGTTTTTAGTGATTTCATTGCTATTGAAAACTTCATTCCTGTTCTGGAAGTGAATTGACATTGAAGGGATGATGGGTTTTTTTCCTAACTTTTGAATCAATTTTATATATCTATTTTCTATGTACCTGCCAAATTTTATTAAAAAATAATGACACGCTCATATTCTATTTTTGCACGCAGTAAAGGTACCAAATATTCTTCTGTTGGAGAAGTTGGGGGGGGGGGGATTCAAGATTATGAACCTTTTGTTTATTTGACTTTTTTATTCATTAAAAAATTGTTTTTTAGAAAAATGAAACTTTATTTAAAATATTGGTGATTTTTTTAAAGTATTCAAAACATGATTTACACACAAAAACACACAAAAAAAACCATATTCTGTTATTAGTTGAATAAAAATATAACCGAGGCAAATTAATGCGCTAAAAACTAAACAATGAAGTTCTATTATAAAACCACCGTAAGCCGAACGCTAATTTTTTAGGTTGGTTGCAGTTTTCATAAGCATTCCTTATAACGAATTTTTGTCACTTAAGTGGGCATAACTTTTAGTAGAATCATTAGTTTTTTATGAAATTTTCACCATCGTAATGCTGATTTAAAGCTCTTTACAATGATGTAAAATAATTAAATAGCTGAATAGTTTAAAAATTTTGCACACATACCTACAATTTTAGATATTTTCTTCGTGATTTTTGGCGGCCATTGTTGGAACAACGTTAGCGCTTCAAAATCATTGAACATTCTTTGTTTGTGTTTTTATGTAGATAATTTATAGATAAAACTGAAAAGGATTTTAGTAACTCCATAACAAACTAATCACTTAAAATATTCCTTTTATCGATTATTCAGTTCCTTGTTGTGTCGACAAATATGCCATATAATACACAAATACACAACAAATTAATATACAAATACACAACAAAATAAAATGCTGTCTAAAGAACTTAAAATGATACTAGCAATAAAGATCAGAGAAAATAAAGAGGTTCTTCTTGGGAACTTAGTATGTTTTAATACTAAGTTCCCAAGAAGAACCTCTTTATTTTCTCTGATCTTTATTGCTAGTATCATTTTATAATTTTAAATTGCAAACTATTTAAATAAAAATATGTGTAATTACATGTATATATATACATGTAATTATACATATGCTATATATTACATACTTATACTATAACAACACTTGTAAATGTATATATATATATTTACAAGTGCTGTTATAGTATAAGTATGTAATATATAGCATATATTGACATAATATAAGTATGTAATCAATCAATCATATATTGCTAACTAAAGATTTTACATTCAAGTTTACACACAAATAGTTATAAACTAATGTGAAGTAAACTACTAATAGTGCTAATGATATATAACAAGGGTTATAATAATGGCAATTTAAACATTATATTCAAAAACAGTAACATCAGAGATATATTACAATATATAAAATTAACAATGATAAAATGATGTCGTGTATAGTATATATCAATTTTATATATATGTAATATATATATATATATATATATATATATATATATATATATATATATATATATATATATATATATATATAATTTCAATAGTTTTATTAACTTAATACACTAACATTGAAAACAGCTTCTCCTACACTGTGTATAATACCATAAATTGTGTTGGTAGAGATTCCATGACAGTCTCTGAGAACATGAAAAAAGACATTTGTGCCAATAAATTGAAGAAATATCATTATCTGGAAACGTACTGAAATGCTTTTACTTCGCTTAGTATAATGTTGCAAACCATCTTTAAGCCTAGTTTCTAAAAATCTAATAAAGCTCTTGGGACTCGATACTGCTCTCGAAAAACGTTGTCAGAAACATCTTCGTTAAAAAAGCGGCCATTTAAACTAAAATGAAATTGAAGAACAAAACAAAAATATAATTTCTGCGCCTATTTAGTATGATTTCTGATTTTATTCGATAAAACATCAAAATTTAGTAATTTTAAGTGATGTTTTAAACAACAACCTCTCGAGACAATCGGTGGCGAAGCTCATTTTCTGCAACTTCGAAATCTAAGTATTCATCTGAAAAAATTAAATCATGTTCCTATTTTAATTTTACACAGTTTTTTTAAACACCAAATACTAGAATGTAAAAATATTCATAAAAATAGAGTAGACCGCACAGCCTACTTAATAACTAATAAAATTTATTAAGTAGGCCTACTTAGTAAAAATTCTAAAAAAATTGTTGTTTTCAATGACGTATTACGAATTAAAAAAGTACGTGAATTTTAGTGACGTATACGTTTTATGCTTTATAGCAATGGCCGAATAAAATACAAACAGCGATAAATTCTTCGAGTTTACGAACTTTTTTTCGTAAAAAAAAATCATAGTCATAATAACAGATAGTCTGGCCAGTTAAGCCGTTTTCGCAAGATTCTATTTTTTTCAAACAATAGAAGTTAAAATTTTGAATTTATGTTGAAAATAGTTAATTTATCGTGCCCAGTCTACTAACTAGTGCACAAAAATCTAAAAAATAGCAAACTTTGGAGAGGAACAGTCCATTGATCCTCTTATGTTAGATCTAGAATCAGACGTTTTTTTTTAAAAAAAAGTAAGTTTCTTAATGATGTCGATCCTTTTCTTACAGAAATTGAGAATGGAAGCGTTTCAAACAACTTTAACTGCCAGCAGTGTGTGAAAAAAATGCAAATCAGAGAAACGACTCAAAAACCACTTAACAACACATCACTTTAAGATTGACTCTTCAACACTGCAAAGAAATGCAGCAACTGATATTAAGCGTGCGTGTACTGCAGAAGAGTTCACAACTTTCATTAAAAAAAGCATTAAATATGTGGAAAACGACCTTTGCTACCCTCCATATATCTGAGGTGAGCTTTCAAGGTACAGTTTCTCAGAAGATGATGCAAAGCATTCATTCGATCTAATAAGGAAGTTATTGAAAATTTTAATGGTGATGCAGAAGTTTTTTATCCACAATTTTTACAAAGTTGCTGGTCAGAAATGTTTTATGAAAAATCTTACAGATAAAACCTCAACTCTTGTAGGATATAACCTTGCAAATCACATTTTGGCTCACTTGACTAAGTCTAAAAATGCCACCTCAGTTTTAGTTATTGATGATGAAATTAAGATTACAGATAAAGAAAAAAATTTAATTAAATATTTGGGTGGGTATGTATTTAGTACTTTTTAATATAGGATATGTTATTCAAAAAGTTGACAAACCAGATTTGACAAGAAACAATATCAATTTTGATGGCTGGAAAAATTGTAGAAAATGATTCTATTTATTTTGACAAGTATAATCATGATACTAATAAAAAAATTTACTATTTTAAAAAATCGAGGTGGTCTTTGGTTTATATCATCTGATGCTTTGTCACTATTTAAAGTTGCAGGAATAGCATCTAGAAAATCAACAAAAGTTTTTAGTAAAAATGTTGACTGCAGAGTTGCTTCAAGATATTGGGGTTTTATCTCACTTCTCAAAAATTTGCAATGTTTCTTCTACCAAAATATCTGAAGAATTGTCTCTCAACCTTCTAGACGGTCTTTCAACTCTTTATATTTGTGTTTGCTCATTTTCTTATTCAAAGGACCTTGTAAATTTGCATAAAATCAAATCTAAGAACAACGTTAGTAGACTGGGTACTAAAAAAACTCTAACAATAAGATAAAATCAAATCTAAGAACAAAGTTAGTAGACTGGGTTCTAAAAAAACTCTAACAATAAGATAAACAAAAGCGCTTTTTAACTGGCCAGACTATGTATTTTATGACAATGAAAAAATTCACGTGAAAAATTGCGTTTTTACAAAAGATTTTTTTTCTCGAAAAAATCTTCGAGTTGTTTACAGCATTGGCCCCTGAACAGATTATTTCTTGTCCACTTTTGCGGTGGTATTCTTTATAGCGACTTTCTTCTTTGGTGCTGTTTTAACATTTTTTTATAACGTGGATTTTATAGTACCTCCCCTGCCGACACAAGCGCGTTTTGTTCGTCTCATAGATCCACTTTGTTTGGTCTCCGTGAACACCCGTTCGCATCTTCTAAATATGTTGAATCTATTATTCTAAATTTTAGAATATGGGTTGTATCCACGCCAGATGATGTTTTTTCTCATCCGATGATTTAGATTAATGGGTTTTTACGCTAATTCTAAACTCGCGCTGATTTCTCTAAAAATTCAAATTTTAGGAATGCATTTGCGAAAAACAAAATGGCGCCTAGTAAACGATTTTACAGCTTTAAAAAAACAATCAAAATAAGAGGACCAGGAATATCAAAAACAAAAAAAAATTTTTTAAGTTTGTTAAGCCCAGCTTTAGTTTCAACTCAAGAAAATAGTTCAAACTCAAATGCTGTATCGATAAACAATAACTTAAGTGATAATGAGACAGACTTGCAAGCCGAGAAAAGTGGTTCCTCAGAAATATGTTCTCAGCCTTCAATAACAAGTTATTTAAAACGAAAACTTAAAGAGGATGATGATTGGGAGAAAGTGAGAGAGAAACTAAAATTAGTATTTATTGAGAATCAGTTTTTAGCAAGCGATGCTTTATGCACAATATGCATAAAAAATAATCAAGTTCCTCCAAGAAAAGCAGTTAGTCGTTGTGAACACATATAGCTATAGAGTTATAAAAACATAATGAATGAATTATAAATAAATCATTATACATATTATAGTCAGTTTTTTAAAATTTGAAACAGGATGGAAAGTTTGTTCCAATGTTTCCAAATAATCAACTTATTATTCCAAATGGTCATGAGCATTGTAACTCCTTTCTTCAAAACGTGAAGTCAATAGTTTTTATTGATTTGCAAGGTATACTGATTTTTATATTTACATATTAATATATGTTGTATAGGTGAAAATATTCATGTGCACTTCAGTTTTTTTTATTCCTTTTAATATGCAAATAATACAAAAAAAAAATTGAAAATGAACAGTGAAGTTTGAGTACTGTTTCAGAGGGCTTCAAGTTTTATATAAACAGCAATAGCTTTAATTCCTGACGCAAGTACCATATGCGACAACCAATTGTATTTAATCTGGATCTGGACACAGCTTTTGAAGTGGACTAGTAATTTTGCAGCAATCATATTAAATTCAGATTTTTGAAAGGAGCATTAGAAGTATTCAGAAAATTCATCCAATGCTTACATGTATTAGCACTACAATGAGTGCAAGACAAGATTTCTTGCACAAATCTTGTCTTGCAGCTATTTGAGATCAAATCTTAGAAATTATTAACTTGTAGACTGAAAGAAAGATATATTACAGGAATTACTAAAATATGATGAATTAAAAAAACAAAAATGGTAGTTTTACTAAATACTGTATTTAAAACTGCACTACTGAAAGCACCACTTGACAAGAATCCATTACATTCAGAGGGGTTGAGGCCTTCCTAAACATTTCCTGATTGGAAAATTTATTTAGGGTGATGAGCTACTTACTAAAATTAGTAAAAAAAAAAATTGCCTCCAGAAAATAAAAAATAACATAATGTGTGTGTATGTGTGTGTATATATATATATATATATATATATATATATATATATATATATATATATATATATATATATATATATATATATATATATATATATATATATATATATATATATATATATATATATATATATATACTTTTAGGGCGTCAGCATTTAAAGAAAGTGGTTTTTTGTTCATGTCAGAGTGAGGCAGAGACACTTGTTTCTGTTGGATTTTGGCCCGGTTCAGCAAATAAGCCAGTCACAGCTTTTGATATGAGGCTGCTTAACATGCTCTCTGATCTTTTTGTTGGAGTGTCATTGTTCCCTAGATAAACTTTGCGCAACTATCTCCTTGTGGAATGGATCTTTGTTACCAACATATGCAAGCATTAGATGATTTTATTATTCATTTGAATTAAATTTATATAAATGTAATTTCATATTTTACAAAATCAGTATAGTACTAAAAACATTTTTATGCATGTAGATAAAAAGTATCTATAAAATCTTGAACAACTCATCTTTTGAAGAGTACAGGTTAGTGGTTTACTGTTTGAAATTCTTTTTTCTCAGCTCATGAATCTGTCAAATAAATTTCAGCAGTATTTTGTATAAATAAAGAATGCTTCACAAGAATGGTAGTTAATATATATTAATACAATTTTTAAGTTATTTTTTGGATGTAAAAGTGAAAGCTTAAAATATAACTTAAATTATTTGGAATGTCATTTTATATTCTAATGATGCTTTTATATAGGTTCTTCAGGCATTCAATAGAGATTCAAGTTATAAAATGCACACTTTGTCCAAAGGTAATTGCAACATAATTATTTTATTAAAATTAGTATTTATTTTGTAATTTATATTCTTTTGGAGGTTTTATACCCTATTTATAATATGTTCATAGAAAATGTGTTAACACATTACTTGTTAATCACAAATATAGGTATTTAAATAATTTTTGTTTTTAGAGTTACAAACATCCTAAATATTAATAAATCTTCCTATTTTAGCCTAATTCTAATGGAGTACTCATTGAATGTATGGATGCATGCTTTGGACTTGTGCGGAAGAAAACTGCTGGCTCCAGTTTTAATAATCCTAAATATAAATCACTGTTATTTGCTGATCATGATGATGTAGATAACTTTATTGAGGCACATTCAAAAGAGATTAAGAAGTCTGACAATGTATATTTTAGTAAAATATCTTAAAAGTGTATTAAGCTATAAAGCAATAAATATTATTTTATTACTATATACTTGCATGTTATATTTTACTTTTTTTCTCTTTTTCTTTCATTTTGTAGAATTGTAGTCAATACAGAGCTGGAGAAATAATTGAAAACATACGATCAAAAGGAAGAAACAAAAAGTATGATGAAAAAGGTGTTTTTGGTAGAATTTGTCGACATGGTTTTCCAAAAGGATTTGTTAATTTGAAGCATGGTGAAAGGCAAGCTCATTTTTTATTTTAGTTATTCGTAAACTTGAACTTTATTTTTTAAACTTGAATTTGTCTATTGTTTTTTTTTTTTTTTTAATATTTTAGGATATCATATGCTGTTTATGAGTTAAAGCGGATGATTGAGCCATATGTTGGCTCAACTAATATTGAAATCAAATGCATGTATGATATAGCTTGCATTTATCATAACCACCTTCAGGTAATATATTTTGTTAAGCTTCTGTTTGTATTTTTTATAAACTAGTAAATATTGTTTTGCTTTGTGATAAAATTAAAACCTAAGTTACAAGTATTCTTTTGTTGAAGAAACTGCTACAGATGATGTATACGGTAAAATGAAATATTTAATTAGTATAAAAGAAAACTCCTTTTTTTGTATTTTATAATATCATTTACTGAATGTACCAAGCGATTTCCCAAATATATTTAATGCTGTAATGTATTATATTAATGTTATGTAGGTTAGTCTTTTCAAATTTTAGAATAATAACTGTTACAACCTTGGCAGTTGTTTAGACAAAGTTCAATTTGGTACCCATTTTTCATGCATATCTTCATATCTCTAAATGTCAGGTAGTTATAATTTCAATTATAATAGCATTTATTGGTCTCTTTTAAACCATGAAAAAAAATTCAAAATTTTGTTGTTGAAATACTAATAACAGAGTAATGAAGGTTTTCCTTCAATGTTCAGATGACCTATTCTCCTTGGCGTGTTAAGGGATTTGGTTTAACAGATGGAGAAGGTATAGAGAGATTGTGGTCATATTTAAGAAAGTTTTGTTACATGACAAAAGAAATGACAGCTAGCAGAAGAACTGATTTACTGACAGAAGCTTTATTACATTATGCACAAAGAGTGAGTCGAAATCAAGGTATTTTTCTTTTTTTTTTTTTTTTTTTTTTTTTTAAGATTGGCATTTTATAAAAAAAATCTCTAATGATCAGTAAATGTTTTTTTTTTTTCACAGTAGTTTTTTCTTTCAGGCAGGTATTTGGAATTTAACTTAAAAAAGGCAAAAATTTTAATAGAAAAATCTTTAGCAGAACTGCAAGAACTGACTGGGAAACTACCATGTAAGTTTTATTTTAAATTATTTTGTTGATTTGAATAATTAAATTAATTTTTATATATACTATAGAAATCTACACCTATCTAATTATTATAGAAATGAGTTAGGTTGGATGCAAAAAGAGTGGTTGGCTGAATCATAAATTTATACATAACATTTTTTCTCTTGACAGCCGAAATTATTGTTACTGATTCACTTGTAGAGGAATGGAAAAGAGAGCAGATTGAACTTTTAGAGGCAAAAAAAGGTACCTTAAACTTTTATTAAAGTTTTTTTTGATGAAGTCAAATAATTTTTTAATATATATGTGTATAATATAAGATATATCTTTAGTATCATGTTACACGACATCTTCCTGGGAAGTTGACTATGCTCTTCTGTTATGGGATCACTTTCAGTTGAGGTGGTAGTTAGTCATTTTTTGAGTTTTAATGTAAAGCTGTTTAAAAATATTTTTAAAGTTGTATTTTTTATGACAATATTTGTGATTTAAATGGTTAAAAAACATGATTATGCTTCATTTCTTTTAATTTCAATGAAGATACTTTTAAATAAATTTAATAACATTTTATAAAATTTTTTTGAAGTGTAATGTTTTGAAGTGTAATGTTTTTTTTTTCATTAAATACATGTAAAAAATAATCCTCCCTAATTCAACAATAATCTCCAAAAAAATTATAATTTCCCAAAATTCCCTTTTTTTTGTAGAAACTCAATTGCATCATCACAGTTAAATGGAAAAAATCATAGAGATCTGATTACTAAAGCATGCAGGTATTAGGTTACTTAAGGTTTTAGATGATGTGATGATTAAAGACTTTTTTTTGTTTTTTTTTACTAAAACTTAGTTTTGTTTTATTTCAGTTTCTGCAGAGTGAATAATCAAGTTAATGGTATTTTTAGGTTGGACGAGAGACTTTCAAAAATTGAAAGAAAAAATAATGTCAAGGAAAGATGGAAAAACTCAAATCCCACTTTTATATTAGGAGTTAAAGTTGTTGAAGAAGAAAGAAGAGATTCTATTCTCATGAAGCTGCATTCATTGTCAATGGAACGCCACCTCAAGTTGATGTTAAAAGACATACTCTGGTAAAGAAATTTTTTTTTAGTAATTATTTACAAAGTTTAGTTTTAAAACACATTAGAGGTTTAGATAACTTAATGAAGTTGTAAAAATGATCTACGGTTTTACCTAAAACTAATTATACAAAAAACTAACTTTTCACATAGTAAATCATTTTTTATGCATTTTTATTTGCTTTGTCATATAGTTGGACAGAAGCAGGCTATTCGACTGGCACAGCGTGTAAACCAGCAAACAAAAAAAAATGAAGATAGAGTTATCAAAGTATAATGCACAGTTGTCTCTTATTAAAGAGCATGTTGACCTTGCTCTGGAACCATTAACTTTTGAAAGTGTAAAGGATCCAAACTCCAAAATATTTTATAAATTCGCAACTAGAACGTTATCACAACAAATCTCTTTTGATATAAAAAGTGGTATTATTGAATTAAAAGAACTTTTATTGCGATGTGAAGAAGAAGGGTCTTTGCTTCAAACTGAGTGTCAAAGTCTTTTGAATTCAAAATTAGAATTACTTTCTGTACTTACGCAAAAGTGTGAAGTACTATCATCTAACATTGACAATTACTCTAAAGGTTTATCGGCATTATTAAAAAACCAATTAATGCAAGTGGAACATGAAATTGACACTGATAAAAATGTGTATGAGAAATTTTGTATCAAGCTCCCTATTGCTCTTAGTGCTCCACAGTGCGAATATCTTGGCAGCATCAATACTAACGTTATTTTAGCTAACGAGTCTAACCAATCTGATAGTGAAGAGTCGCTGGAACTTTCTAACTCAGAATCTTCTGACTCTGAATCAGATTATAAATTTTGTAGTAATTATTAGAGAGTAATTATTGTTTTTATTGTTCAATATGTAAATATTTGTGTATAACTTATAATACTCTGTTAATGCTTTTAAAATGTAACATTTCTTTTGAGCCTCATTAAGTCCATGTAAAACTTCCTTTAACAATAAATAATATGTCATTTTTCATTAACAACAAAAGTTATTTGTTCTTTTATCTTCATGTTTTTATTTATTTGTTTCTTTCCGTAATCGCACGGCTTTTTAATGCTGCCATCTTTTTTTCTCCAATCAATATCCTCTGGGATCCCTTGAATAATAAAATTCCCTTTTAAATAAGGAACCTTTGCAGTTTTGCAATCGATTGCTTTAGCTGAAAGCAAGGTAAAGGTTATTTAGAATTGTGGCACGTTCACAAAAATTTACTTCTAAATTAAATTTGATGAATTATATACCACAAAGTCGATGTATAATATCTTAAAAATAAACAATTATACTATACCATACGATTTGTTGAACAGATCCTGCAAATCTTGATAAGAATAGGATGGCTCCTTTTCTTTAATCTCTAACATGATATAAAAGAGAAAAACTAATAAGATGAAATTTGCGATATTAAAATAAAATGACTTCGTTAATTTTTATAAAACTTACCAAAAAACTTCCTAATCTCAATATCAATTTTGATGTTGCTGTTCAGGCATTCTATCCCTCGTTTAGACCCATAATAAGAAATCTCATTGTTCTCATCAACTAATATGTTAGCACTTTCAACGCCAAGTTGTTCAAGAACAGTTATCTAAATGAAAAAGAAAATTCTAATGTAAACAATAGTTTTAAAATCTATTAATGATTATAAACTTTAACTACAAAAGCTCTGAATTTTTCAAAAATAAGAAAAACCAATTGAAGATAAAACTGACTTCATTTAGAAGTCTCTTTTTGTGCTCCTTTAACAGGTGTTTTTTTTCACTTTCTGACATACTTCTGACGTCGACTTCATTAATTCGTTTCGCTTCTTCTTTGCATCTTTCTTTCTTTGATGGGTTCAACTTTTTCCATTCATTGGAAACCAATGTGTTTCTCATAGAAATGCCAAGACCGTTGTACTTACCTTAGTAAACAGTATTTGTGAAATTGTAGATTAAGTCGGTAGTTATAGTGAAAAGTAATTTAGAAACAGTAAGCCATCACAAACTATACACAATAAATTAAAATATTACCTTCTCTAGACAATTGGCTGTAAAACATATTCTGTGCAGTAAGCCGTCTGTCTCCACCGTTTTTTTTGTAACTATATTCTTCTTCGCAGGAAACATTCTCAGACTGTTTCCTCTTTTTCCCTACTTTGGCATTTTGATTACCAATCCATTTCTATTAAAAATACATTACATGATGCGAGATGTAATATGGTGTGAAAAACTTTTATTGTCCTTTAAATGTTTTCAATTGGAAAAAGCATTATTTACCTTTACTTTTTCTATTGGAAGGTTTGTTTCAGCAGCTGCTGCTTTTACTTTGTCTTCCATTATGGTAGATGTCATACCTGATTCATAATGTTGAGTTAAAATAACCTTTACCTCATCATCCATTTTTGCATATTTTTCTGGTCTCTTGTTAGCCATGCCTTAGGTAATTTATAATTTCTGCAAATTTTTACAATAGGTATTGTTTGATGGGTTTTACCTTAAATTATTTCTACGTTACTTAACCAACGTTACTAAATTCATCTTAACTTTTTTTTTTTTTTTTTAATTGCTAATTAATTGTCAGTTGCCGATGCCATGAAAGATTACGAATGAAGGTTATAACGGTTAAATCACTTATCCGAGTTCAACCTAGCCCTCTCACGTACCTTTAAAAAGCAATCACTTTGCATTAGATTTGGTCACAAGATTTTTATAAAGTTTATTTGGTCAAATTAGTACTAAGTTACTTTTCGACAAGAAACTTATTTCATTAAGAGTTCGAGGAATATTTCCTAGTTTGTGTTCTGTTTAGGGACCTGAGGATTATATTACATTGAATGATATTAATGGAATTCAAATAATTTTAGACCGTAAAACATTTTATCTTAGTTGTTAACACGTTTTCAAACTGCATTTTATGTACTTTTTCTGTCTTTTGATACTTAAGAAATTCTAACCCTAACTTTTAGTACCAAAGTTGTAAAAAAGTATCCTTAAAGTAAGAAACTTTTTAATGTTCATTTGCTTAGCTTCTTATAAAAAAAACGTGTATAAAGTTTAAAGGAATAGAAAAAGAAAAGGAGATAAATCATCTTTAAAAGCAATCAACTATCAATACTAATAGTTACGAACAAAATAATTCGTTTACACTCAATTAGCCTGTATGTCTTCATTAAGTATAAACTGGTTGGTATTAACACCTTTTTTCTTTCATTATAAATTTCGAATTTTTTATAATAAATTGCTAATTTTCTTTATGCTGCGCAAATTACATCGCTATATCAAATTCGCTCAATACATTGCTGCCATAAGATAAGTTCAACATGCATTTCAATATGTTTCTTGTATACAAGCTTAGAAGAACCAAAACAAGTTAATTTCTTTTTTGTTTTGCGCCTTAACTGTAGGAACTGTAGGATGGTTTCTTCATGTAAAGATTTTTTCAATACAGAATAAAGAGAATATCAATTTAAAGTGCAATTAAAACTTTACATTAATTTCTAGGTAAAATAGCTAGGAAAAAATGGAAAAACCTAAGTTTGAGCTAACTGCAGATTTAAGCTAAGCAGCTTAAGCTGGATCAACACGACGCACAACGCTCGGCACTTTTCCCAACCACCGCAAGTTTAATTTAATGACACTTTTCCTAACCACCATCTAATTTAATTGAAGAGCTGCGTTGTTCGTTATCGTGGCTCCCGTTAATTACCCTCAAGCAATAAAAGTACTCGAATACATCAGCTGATTAATTTTAGCTCATTAGAAAACTTAAAAGAAAAAAAACTATAGACCGCCGATTCGTAACTGTTTATCGGATTGCGGATTGTGCACCGAATTATCTATGCTAAACTGTTCAAATAACTTAAGAATTGATTTGATCCGAAAATAATGTATCGGAAAATAATTAGTTAAAATTTTTTCGGATTGCAATCCGATTCGATACTTTCGGATCGGATTGCAATTTTTTCGAATTGGAATCTGAACCGATATTATTTAAACGGATTTATACGGATTCAGAATAAGGAATGCTTTGAAATAAGATTCATTTTTATTTATTTATATTTTTTGGCTGGGTTTTTGGTGCTTAAAAATAACCCGTAAGGTAATTTTAACAAAGAGATAAATAAAACAAAAAAATACAGCAAGCATAATATATCTTTGAATCGTAACATTATAAAATATTTGAGAAACAAAATACAATACAAGTTTTAGTGAAAACTGTTGAGCCACTTTAAAAAAACAAAATATTTCAGATGATATACGAGAAAGGATTTCTGATGCTTCAGTTGTTTCTTGCACCAAATTTTTTAACAACGATTTCTTGTATTTTGTTGTATTTTGTTAATCACCTAAATATAAAAAAAGAAAAATTATACGATGTCAGAGAAGGTATTTTTCTTATAAAAACCTTTGCACTTTTGTAAAATGTTTGTATTAAAAAACAATAAACTGGTTAAATCAACTTTCGTACAGAAACTTGCGCAATTGTTATTCGCAGGTTTTCCAAAAATACCTAATAGACTTTTTATTTTTATTAACTTTAGTAGAGTGAACTGAAGAGTTTACGTTGGTGAAATGGCACCTTGGAAGAGGAAATTAGGTTAACAATATTAGTAACATAATCATCTTCCATCAACATAAAGACAGAAAACATACATCCAAAAAAATTTAAGCTCTAATATGAAAGCAACTACATATAAGTGTTATTATAACCTATTTCCAATTCAAGATATATAATAGATATTGGATCCAAAGATTGGATGTAGAATAAAAGATGATTTTAAAGATGCTGCAAGGGAAACTTGGAACAAAATCAATAGGGAAGAGGAGGGAGCATTGGTAGACTTCCAAATATTCAGCCATTTTAAATCAATTTCAACTTTTGAATGCAGATACCAAATGTTGTTTATAATCATTTCTTTCACAGAAAATATTATTAGGTTTTAAGCATTTGTTACCTGTAAATTTACCTTTTGTTTATTTTGCTGCCAGGTTGAATTTTTTTCACGTTTAACTGTGTATGGTGAATACAATACTTTTAAGCTAAGAGTGTTTTTTAATGTTTTAATTTTTTTCTAACTAAAGTTTAAACCTAAAACTCATAAAAAATTAAAAAATTAAAAAATTTTTATTACAAATATTTCATTTTGAAGCACTCATTTGTAAAAGGTGAGGATTGGTACATTGAAATCGGGTAGCATTGGTACAGAATTTTTAATATCTGATTTGTAGATTACATATATACTTGGTACAGTGTAGTAAAATATATTTTTTACAATGTGGTTCTTATTCTCAAATGCTTTGCTAATGTATAAACTATGCACTATGCAATTTAAATATAATTGTTTAAATACTTGTTATTTAAATAAATTATCTTCATGTTTCTTTCTATGTTATAAAAAAATTTATTCATTTTAAAATCTGTTTAATTTTTCATTCTAATTGCACTTTTTTTGATGATATTTCTTACTGTAATAATGTAAACACATTGTGTACCAATACTCCCCATGTAAGGGAGCATTGATACAAAAAACTATGTTTAGAAAATTCAAAAGTATTTTACTTAACCATTAGTATTTCTGAACATAAATTATATTAAAACATAGCTAATGTATTTAAAAAATAGCAAAGGTTATTAACCTCCGATTTTTTGCTGGTATTCTTTTTGTTTTTTAATTTCTTGTTGAAACGTGCCAATGCTCCCTCCTCTCCCCTAAAGAAGATATGAAGTCAATTTCATCCCAAATTTTTTAGCTGAAGTCAATATCACCAAAGGTGCCCTGTCCTCTAAATATTGGGTAGCATAATGAAAATTAAATTCTTTCTTAAACACTTAAGAAAAGAATATAGACAAAAAAATACAACTATTACCTAATAAATACATCAATCTATCAGAAAATCCTTCTAACAAGATGTTACACTAACATGCAACATTCATACAGCATGAGAGAAGGTCCCGATAAAAATCAAATTTAATAACAGAGTAAAATACAAAATTAACCAATAAATATACTTTAAGTGAACTTCATCTCATAATTATAATACAACAGTGGTAAAATTTATTTAATATATTTAATATATCTGGTACTTGCTTACTATCTAGATGTTGGCAGCGGTTCAAATGAACTACTACTTTTTTTGTAGGCTCTTCTACACATGTCTATGTTTATCTCTGCACACGCTTGTTCAATCCACTCACAAATATCAACAATTTTATTGGGTCTGTCCTTATATACAATATTCTTCAAGTAGCCCCAAAGGAAGAAGTCTGGAGGAGAAAGGTTGAGAAAGGAAGAAGTCTGGAGGAGAAAGGTCTTTCAATTGGACCTTGTCTACCTTTTGATCAAGCCAGCTTCTTACTTGACAGGAATAAGGGGCAGATGCCCCATCTTGTTGAAAGTACATACCATGTTGTTTAACTTGAGGCCATAAAAACTCTTCAAGCATTTGTAGATATATACCAACTGTGACTGAAATGTCAACAAAGTATTGACCAATTAGACCACTTAAATATTATTCCACAACACACTTTTACTCCATTCTTTGAATTGGACAGAGTATTAGTTTGTGCTGATTAGAGTAGGCCTAATAAGAACAAATGATGGTTTGTAATACCATTCATCATGAAGTGTCTCGCATCTGAACAAGTAATATTGCTTAGCAAGTTGAAATTTCGAAAGTCATGAAGCCATGCTTTTTTTATATATTTAAATTAATAATTAAACTTTATATATGTATAGATTTTAAATAAATATATTTGGTAATTAGGAGCATTTTAAAATCAAAAGCATGTACAAAATTTATGAAACACCATGTACAATTCACATTAAAAAGTTTTTTTTGCAGAAACGTCTTGTAAAAATCAGGTGTGATTGATAAATTTATAACTACGTATTATATAACTATAAATCTATTAACTACACCCGGTAATAAATAAATTTATAATTATATAAATAAATTATTACATAAAATAGTTATAACTGGTTCTTCTGTTGTCAAGCTTCTATTTCTATCAACAACTAACCTTATAGAATAAAGTAAATGCAGTAGTTCATTTTATTTTTGTTACAAATAAGTTTAAATAATTAAAACAAAAAACAAAAAACAACCAAACAAAACAAATCACAATTAAAATTTTGAAAGGAAATGTGTTCAGCTTCACACAATTTATAAGGTACTTAACTAAAGATTTAACTTAAAGATTTTTTAAATAATAAAGTTTTATTTTAAGAAATTCCCTCCAAAGATTAAATATCAGATTAACCCACAAGAAACAGATATAGGGGATTCAATAAAAGCCACAGAGAAGATGAGACAGTTCTACTTACTATGGTTCCCTTTGAAGAGCTTTGTTCCCAACATGCTTCCCACTGATAGTGAATTACTCAAGAGATATTACTGGCTCAATCTGAACAAAAACATCAGGTACATAAGATTAAAAATCTAATTTTAGAATTTGTTGAATAAGTATATTTAAGTGTATACATAAATACATAAAATTTTTTACAGGCCGTATTTGACAGCACGTTAATTGTCACTGAACAGAGCATCAAGATGGTCAATAATTACTACACCCTAAAAATGCTTAAAACACTGGATCTACCTTAGCTGCTACAAGAAGAAGATGAAACATTTTTTGATGGAGAGCTGTGTCCTGTTTTCCATTCACAAGATAAATATCTTTGACTTTATCAAAAGTGAAACAGACAGGGATGATGAGGCCAAGAGGGAAAATGTAAAATTCCTGAAATAATGCCTAAGGAGAGACAAAAAGTAACCAAAGATTTTGCGAAAATGTTTGCTTTTGGAAGGGAGAAGCTAAAGAAAATGGCACAAGCAACAACGCAGAAAAAAAAGAGGAAAAAACAAGAGGTTGACCATATGAGTAGAACTAGAGTTATCAGGCAGTGACAACCAGACAGAACTTGCCTCCAGCTTAAGTCCAGCAGAAGTAGAAGAGGATTCCAACTGATTAATTTTCAGCTAGAGATAGTATATGAATTGAAAGAGTTTGTTTCCCTAAAAAAAAAGAACTCCTCAGCTAGTAATTTTTGCTCTTACGGATATGGAAATGGAAACAGAGTCAAGACCAAGATGCTAAACAAGTCATATGATGCTCTAGAAACTAAAGATCTGAAGAATAAGAAGCTTAATACTCAGATTAATATTGTTCTGTCAGCACTGGAGAGTTTGTCAATGAGCAGTCATACCTTTTTTATGTTGGAGATCACAGAGAAAGTGCTTGGAGGTTCGTGAAAAATACATGGAAACTTGTGAAAAACCCAAAGCTTCAGCCTTTTACATCTTTAAATGTGTCAGTCAGCCTAACTTTTACACTATCCTGCTGATTTAATCCTACCTTATCTTCAAACCTAACCCAAACCTCAACTTTAAGACTACTAGATAATAAGGCAAATTAAAAGTGAACATTAACAAAAACAAGATCAAGGCATCATAAACAGAATCTCACCAAATTATAAAAAATACAATTACCATTGAAGAAAAATTTTACTTTCATAATTTGAAAACTAAATGTAAAATTATTCTTAAATCATCATAGTATTGTAAACAAAATAAAAAATAAAAAGCATTAATAGTATATAGAGCAAAGAGTGTAGCTAAGCAGTATACTTACTTGGTACTGCAACAGTTAAAGAGAATTTTACAACATAATGATTGGGAAATATTAGTTTCAATAAGAATACATTACATAAATTGATCTGAACACAAAGTTCAAAAAACGTATTCGATTAACTGTTTTTCTATTAATTGTTGAACAAATTTTTTTTTTAGTGAAATTTAGATCCAGACCCCGCGCTCATTTCGGTAAATTTAGAATTAGTGTAAAAACCCATTAATCTAAATCATCGGATGAGAAAAAGCATCATTTGGCGTGGATACAACCCACATTCTAAAAATTAGAATAATAGATTCAACCCATTTAGAAGATGCGGAATTGGTGCAGCTAAAAGATCATTAACTTATTATTTTCAAAATGGCGAATATTAGGGTTTTTAGTGGGATTTTTTACAACTTTGACTTCGAATTAGAGCACTTTCCGTTAATTTTCAGGTCTATGTTTTTATATTTTTATGAATCAGCATAAAATTCTCTATCAGAATCAATCATAAAATTAGGGGGGGGGGGGGGAGAAAGTCGAGTAGCGCCAATTATCATTTGTTAATGCTGCAGAAATAAATCCTTATGAAGGTAGGGTTTTTAGTTTTTTGAGTAGTTATGTAATATCGATAGTGGGAGTAAGTCCCATAAAAAAGTAAATCTCCTCTAATAAGCTTTAAAACTCATATAAAAAAATCCTTAAATTAAGGATTTTTTTTATATGAGAGTAATTATCCCCTTTTCAAAATTAAATAGTTAAAAGAACCATTTTGTTGATAATATGAAACTTTTTAATGGTGAAATAGTTAAAAGAACCATTTTGTTGATAATATGAAACTTTTTAATGAAAAGACATGCTTTACAGGTACATAAAACCATTTTTAGAGATGATCAATCCAAAGATAAAAGAACTCCTGTCACTATCAAGACTGCGGCCAAGTATTTTTTCAAAAAGTCAAACTTATTAAACACATAGAGGAATGTCATGAAGGTATATTTTCCAAAGAATCCTACAATTTTTTATCAGAATCTGAATTCTTAGCATGGAAGGAAAAGGAGGAACTTAATAGTTATGTTTTTTTCAGTAAACAAACTGGTAGTTTTTTCACTGGAAAAAATATAAAAAAAGATGTAAAAACAAGTTACTTTATTTGTCAAAATGATGGTCATTCTAAACCGCATCGCTCTGTTAGTGAACCAGCAAGAAAAACTAATAAAAGGTACTACAGAGGGAGTGTTAAATCAGGTGCCTTCTGCCCTGCCAAAATGATTATCACAGTAAACACAAATGGTGTCACAAATGTGCAGTATATCAAAAATCATAACCACAGTGTTAGTATTACAAATACCATGTACCAACCTATCCCAGGTAATATTTTAAAAAATATTTCTGCTAAATTATCATTAGGTGTACCTATAAATACGGTTTATCGTGATCTTAGGGAAAGTTTTGGAGACAGACAAAATAGAAATGATGAAGATGCTGTTTTAACTCAATCACATCTTCTTACAAAAAAGAATATTTCTGATATCAACAGAGCAGTAAAAAAGGGATGTCGGCTTCACCCTGATGATAGCATTTCAACTTTTTTACTTGTTCAAAAGTTGAAGTCTGAAGATTTTAATAGCATTCTGGTTTATAAGCCACAAGGACAGCAAACTGTTATCGGCCCAAAAGTGTATGACGACATTGACCTTAACAAGGATTCCTTTGTGGTTGGTATACAAACAAAGCATCAACTATCAATGTTTAACAAGCATTCATCACAAAATGTTTGTATTGATGCTACACACTGCACCAATCAGTATGCATTTCCTCTAGTGACTTTACTAGTTTGAGATGATTTTAAAAGGGGTTATCCAGTAGCTTTTCTTATTTCTAACCATGCAGATGAACAAACCATAACACCATTCTTAGAGGAAATAAAAAGGAGATGCAATCATTCTGTAAAAGTTAATGCTGTTATGACAGATGATGATTTGTCAGGCTGGAATTCTTTTAATAATGTTTTTGGAGATGTGCGCCACTTGCTATGCAAATGGCATGTAAAACGTGCATGGCGCAATAAACTTCCTTTAGTCGGTCCATCTAATTTACAAGAAGAAGTTTATAGGATCTTAGAGACAATCATTGACGAAAAAAACCCTGATGTTTTTTTATCAACTATGAATGGTTTTGTAAAGGCATATGAACATAAATGTACTAACTTCATTAGTTACTTTGTTACATACTATGCTCCTCGACATATAAAATCGGCTTCTTGTTATCGCAACTTTCAACATGCTGATACTGATACTAATATGTTATGTGAGTCATTTCATAGCAAATTGAAAAAAGTTTATATGGAAAGACGACCTAATAAAAGGTTAGACGATTTAATCAGTTTACTTTTAACAATCAAGGAAGATAGTTATTGGCGCCACAAAAGAGACACCATTTATCTTGGAACAATATCTCTCCCAAAAAAGTACAAAAAAAGACATGAAGAAGGAATGTTGATTTCAGATAAATGTATTATTAAATGTTCATTAACTCAGTACACAGTTAAGAGACAATCAAAAGATGTAACATACAATGTTGACATTCTAACCGACACTTGTAAGGAAAGTTTGTGTTTATAATCATGTCTAAATCCCGCCTGAAATGGTTTGTGTCAGCATTCATATAGGTGTAATTGTAATGACATCGTAATCCTTTGCAAGCATGTTCATAAGTTACGATCATTTCTTTTAAGAACTCAAGAAAAAAACTACACAAAAGTATCTTTAGCTGTTAATACTGGTAACAATCAAGTGAAGCAAAAATCACAAACATTTGTTAATGAGACTGAAAGGTTTTAAAAAAATACTGATGAAATATCTACATTAATTTCTCATCCCATGATAATAAATTTGCAACTTCCTTCAATGAACAGACAACTGGAAGACATGATCAGTCAAGCTGAAGCCATAAAAAATATGAATTCAATTAAGATACCTGTAAAGCCACACAATAACCTTTTAAATTTTGAACCAAATAAGAAGTTGGATAATCAATGGCAGCCTAATAAATTTAAGAGAACAAGAAAAGAAAATAAGAAAAAGGAAACAAAACCATATCAATATCCTGCACAAAACCAAAAAGAAGAGATAGTTCTGAAATTGTCTCAGCAACATGCTGATCTAATTCATGATAAACAAAGTACAATATTATGCGATAAGATTGAAACTTGTGACTTCAACAACACTCTCATTACGTAAGCTATTTAAATACATTTTCAAATGCTTGCTACTATTCAATTTTTCGACGAATATCTTAGCTTTTAAATAAATTTGCTTATTCAAGTTAATTTGATGTAATGGATAATATATTAGACAGTAAATAAAACAATAAACTATATTTCTTTCAGTATATTAGTTATGTTTGAGTGTAAAATTTAAATTATTTGTATATATGTGTGTTTGTTTATATGTATAAATACATATGTATTTATATGTATATATATATGTATATATATGTATATATATGTATATATATATATATATATATATATATATACATATATATATATATATATATATATATATATATATATATATATATATATATATATATATATATATATATATATATATATATATATATATATATATATATATATATATATATATATATAGAACTATTTCAACTACTCAAAAAATAACAACTGTCATCGTAGTTATAGTTTAACAAAATAAAAGAAAATTAATCATTTTTGTAAGGTAAGTTGTCATAAAATTCACGGCAATCCTTGGGTATAACACTTTTTAACTGTTGTAAATGATCATATTTTGATTTTGAGATTGGCAAAAACGTCTTTAAACATACTCTCATTTTATTGTTATTTAATTTTAAATAATAGACTTTAGTAATACTTCGCCTTGTATTAGCCCAGCAAGCAAACGACGTCGTTCAACGTCGAAGCAACGTTGAAATTTCAACGTTGGAATTTTACTTTTGCATTCCCCTATTTTTTTTTTACAGATTAAGAAAGATCTTCGTTTAAAAATAAGAAAACGTCTGAGAAACAATACTTTTAGACCAACTTAATGTACTCTAAACTCAATCTGAAAAATTTAAAAATGCAAGAGTGCAAATATTCGCCATTTTTTCATCGCGATGACGAATTTAAAAACAATTTAAATGTTGTAATTAAAGACCTAGTTTTTATTTCTTAATTGTTATATCATAATTTCCGGCATGATAAACATTCGAATGAACCGTTTAAAATCTAAAAATTTAAGCAGCGGCGAAAACCATGTTTAATTTCTAAATTATTACTTTCCACTTTGAAAATACGTCATCTCGTTGAAAAAATGGCGAATATAAGCGTTTTCGTTATGAGTAACTTTAACACAATGCAATGTTATTACTTGTTATGATTTTGAAATGAATTCATGTTTTTTATGTACCATTATCTTACACAGCTTTAATTACAAATATATTTTTTTAAGTTTGTAATTAAAGCTAAAAAATGTTAGTGAAAATGACAATAAATTAGTATTGAGAGAACTCGTATTTATTGATGTTTATATATTTACATGTATGTTTGTATGTATGTATGTATGTATGTATGTATGTATGTATGTATGTATGTATGTATGTATGTATGTATGTATGTATGTATGTATGTATGTATGTATGTATGTATGTATGTATGTATGTATGTATGTATGTATACTAAACTGCCATAACTAAAGTTAAACTACCATCCTCAAATATAAGCAACAAGGAAGCAATTGTAGTCACACTGAAATAGTCAGAACCTATTACAAGGTAAGTTTGAATTATAAAAAAACTTTTTTTTTAATTTTTATTATTAATGCTGTTTCTAGGAGGACTGTTCTACTCCAGCTAGAAACAGTTTTACAACCTTTGTACAAGTAAAAACTTTTTTTTTCCCTAATGACATTCATAGGATAATATTTCTATAAAATTATTGAGCAATTACATGTTTTTAGCTTAATAAAAATTCTTTATTACGCAGTTATTGAGGATTTAAAATATAAAAAATAACTGTAAATTTAGTAGACTTTTTAGATGATCTAGATTATAGTAGACTACTTAGTTGACAAAAAATAATCTTCTTTTTTTGCATTTGTTTGAATGTAATGATGTAGCATATCACATTTGTTTGCACATAAGAGAAGCAGGTCCATATATTACATTTTAAAAAGTTGTTGAATATAAATTTGTCAAAAAATGTGTTGATTGTTATTTTTCTGCTTTTATTCAACATTTTATCTTGATTAAGTTAAAAAATATGTATGTATTTTTAATAAGTTAAAAATAATATATTATTTATTTTTTTTAAAAGTTAAAAAAGACTACCTAAGAAGCTGGAATTTAAAACTTTTAAAGTAATAACTTTTTTTATTTTTTTCAAATTTAAATTTTTTCAAGTTTTGTAATTAATTATATTACTTTTGTAAAATTATTAACATAATGTTTAAAGTGTGATTTTCCCTCAATAAATTACTTTTATAAATGTGTGTATATGTAACACCCTTTACACAAGCAAGTTGTTGTTGTTAAAAGTTTCACAAACAAAATATAGTTTGGTGTATAAGTTGATAAGAAATCATTTAAACTGAGCTCCTGATAGGATGCATGGAAAATAATGAAAAAAAAAAAAAAGAGTACAGAACATGGATGTTTCCTATGGACACAGGAATGTTTGATGTTTGCCCGAGTAACAATTTTATAATTAAATCCTTTAAAAAACATTTTAAAAACTTCTTAAATAAATAATAATTTTTACTTCGTATAATATTTTTGCAAAACCTATATATTTACAACCCTTATCTTACAAACTGTAATCATTTAATTACACATGTGTATGCTTTACAAGAACATGGAATGCCTTCATATAAATGCTCTACAAGTTTTTTTAATAAAACTTTTTTAAATATAACTGTTATACACTTTATGATTTTTTATATGGTCATATAAAATTATTTTTATATAATATTATAATGTTAATAAAGTAAATCATTATAGTAGAATTATTAATCTATTAATTTGTATTATGGTATTATATAGCTATAATAAAGTACATAGATAACTGCATAGCCTATATATTTCTTTTGTGATTGTTGTATTTTGATATATATATATATATATATATATATATATATATATATATATATATATATATATATATATATATATATAATTTTTACCATTAAATGTCAAATTTAAATAAAAAAGAAATTAATTTAGAAAAAGTTTAAAAACTATAAATAAAAGATTTTTTATTGATAAATTGCCTGCCCAAACCAAAACCCTCAGTCAATGTAGCAACACTCCTTAAATGTTCTATTAATATATCTGTGTATATACGTATGTATATTTATGCATTTATTTAAAAGTATGTATATATATTATTATTATTATTTATTTTTATACATTGATGCATATTGTGCACTTTAGTACATTTCTATTAATTTCTAATTGGTAGTTTTTATATTTGTTATTGTAAATTATAGATATAATGTAATACAAAGATTTTTGTGCATTTGTTCTCAGTAATGAGTAGCAAAGAAATAGTTGCAAGAAAACAATCTCAACCAAGTTCAAGTTATTTTTAAAAAGCATTTTTTATAATGAAATTAATATTTTTAAATGAATTATGTTTTTAAACTATATACAGTTATGGACAAAATAATAGTAGTGTGATTAAAATTAACGAATTAACATTGTTATCTTTAAACAGTTACTGAAAATGAAATTGTAATACTGGATTATTAATTAAATAGTGTGAGATGATAAACTAATAAGTAGAAAATTTAAAATTTTTGCTTTTATTTATAATAAGTATGTAAGTATAAAAAACAGGTTGGACATAATAATAGTAGTATTAATTTATTTAATGTTATATTGCAATTAATTTATTTTATTTACAAAAAAATGATATAAATTTAATTAAACAATAGTAAAAAATTAATAATTAATTGCATGCCCCTGGTTTTTTATCAGAGCTTTGCATCTATTCAGCACTGAGTTAGTCAAATTTTGACAACGTTCTAAAGGAATGTTGTTCCAAGCAGTCTGGACAACTTGCCATAACTCCTGCTGATTTTTTGGTTTTTGACTATAAACTGCCTCTTTTACATCCGTCCAAAGGTTTTTGATTGGATTGAGATCCGGTAACTGCAACCCTATTCTCGATGAACCAACTTTTTACCCTGCGACTGGTATGCTTTTCTCCTGCATATAAACCCATCTTAGGGGCATATCTTCTTCTGCATAGGGCAACATGGTATTTTGTAATATTTGAAAGTATATGTCTTGGTCCATAATACCATCAATCTTATAGATGGGCCCTACGCCATAATAAGAAAAACAACCCCAAATATTTATTTTTGCTCCGCTATGTTTTACAGTTTTTATAGTGTATTGCGGTTTGTATGCAAAGTTAGGTGGCCTCCTTACATACATCCTGCGTCCACTTGACCCAAATAAAGCAATTTTTCTTACATCAGACCACAAAATATTACGTTATTTTGAAACAGGCCAATCTGCATGCGTTTTTGCAAAATGTTATCTTGCTACCACATGTCATTTTTTCAAAAGGGGAAAAAATGACATGTGGTAGCAAGATAACATTTTATTTAATAATGTTTCGCCTACATTTTTCCATTTTGGAGCATTTCTAATCATCATAGGAGAACAACTTAATGTCTCTTGAATAAATTTGTATGTTTTCCCTTCTAGTTTTAATTTATTAATTGTCTCTTTTCTGCACTACAATTCTTTGCACAACCCATAATTTCTATTTATAAAATAAATTTATAAGATTATTTTATATATTTCATTAAATTAACACTAAAATTAATCTTACTTTTAATTAGTCTTACTTAAACCAAATAAACAAAAAGCTAATATAAATAAATTGATAGGACACAACAGATATGTTATTTTAACCTACAAATCTAGATATGTTCG
This sequence comes from Hydra viridissima, assembly GCF_058129835.1. Lineage (NCBI taxonomy): Eukaryota > Metazoa > Cnidaria > Hydrozoa > Anthoathecata > Hydridae > Hydra > Hydra viridissima. The sequence goes on from NW_028324319.1 coordinate 110,192, forward strand.
TATATAAAATTCGGGACTTCCCCTAAAGTAATTTGAACAGTGTTTTGAACATTTTTTACTCCCATTTCATTATTCAGTGTTTGTATTACTGTTATGCCTAAATCTATTAATTTATATTTAAATTTACATAAAATTATTATCACAAATCATTGTTTTACTATGTAAAACAATGATTTGTGATAATTTATATATATGAATATATATGAATATATATGAAATGTATATGTATGAAATGTATATATATGAAATGTAAATGAGATAAAAATTATTATTTTGTTATGTGGAGAAAAAATAGAAATGCAGTTCTAGAAAAGTTTGGAAATAACCATCAAGATTTTTTAGTTTCCCAAAGCGATAATTATGCGACTGTTGAAGTAGAAACGGAATTTATTATTGATTTCATTGAACCTAATTTTGACCAGAATTATGAGTATCAAAGGTGCAGACATAGTTACAAGCAAATGAATGCAAGGTATGTTTGAGTTAAAAATATTATAAATAACTTTTTAAATAAATGTATGAAACTATTTCTATTCATATTTGAATGAAACAGTGCAATATATCACAGTTATTTGCACATAAAAGAAGCAAGTCCTATTTTTAAAGTGCAAAAAGTTGCTAAATGTGAGTTTATCAAAGAATGTCATCTGGTTTTATTAAACATTTTATGTAAATAAATATTTTTTTATCAAGTTTGAAAAAATTTCCAACGTTAATAAATAATATGTGAAGTTATTTTTTCATCAACTTTAAAAAACTACACAAGAAGCATCACTTGAATTTATTGATATGAGGAACTTTCATCGGTTTTTTTTTTTAATTTTATTACATAATCAAATTGTAACATGGTTAAAAAAGTTAAGTAAACTAAAAGTAAAGTGTAGAATTTACCATGAATATAAATGTGTGTTCAAGTAACACCCTTTATATGTGCTAGTTGGAATTCATGAAAAATTCCTATAATATTTCTGTTTTTAGAAACACTGGTGTCACATACAACGAAGTTCGATTCGGTCGATAAGTTGAAGATCATTTGAAGAGAGCTCTTGACAGAATAGCATAACAATTATTTTATTACGTTTTTGTAGGCTTATTTATAAATGTATGCTTTTTTTTGTATGCTTATATTATAAATAAACAGAAAATTAAACTTTTAGAAATTTATTAAATTATCAAAATCTAGGCTGTTGCTCCTAAATTTTCGTTTGTAAAAGATTTTGTTTCTGCATAACATAAGTTATTTACTGAAATAACTTATACTTAAATAAATGCATCTAGGATAATCCTTGAAAAGGTTAAAACGTTTCATTTACACACATAAAAGCCCTTAAAAAATACGTTTTTTATGGGTTTTTATTAAGCATCTGCGTCTCGTTATTTTTTTATTCGAGACGAGACGATAATATCCGGGACACAATTTTTAAGTTCCGAAAGAAAATTTATTGTCCCGGTTTATAACTTTATTTCGGGACAGTTTATTCGTCAATTTTTTCCGGGACATATTTCGTCTCGTTATGCTTGTTCCGGTTCATTCCGAGAAAACGATTCCGAGACGCAGACCCTTAGTTTTTATTGTGTGTAAATGAAAAACCCTTAAAAAACGTTCCAAAAACGTTTTTAGGAAAACGTCCGGTCACCGTTTCATATGAACGTTCAAAAAACCATTAAAAAACGTTTTCGTGAGACGCTTAGAAAACGTTCAAAAAACGTTTTTAGGAAAACGTCCGGTCACCGTTTCATATAAACGTTCAAAAAACCATTGAAAAACGTTTGCAAAACGTTCTTGTGCCCACTGGGTTACTTCAATTATAATATGATCTTAACGATGATTATTTATCTTAATATGATTCTTTATGTAATATATCTAAACTAATAATTGAATTCCAAAAGGAAAGAGGTTTTAACTCGCTTAAAAGATCTTTCTCCAATGACCGCGTGCATTTATAGAACGCGCTCTTCCAAAGCCTTGTAACTAATTCAAAGCCTAGTAACTAATGACGAAACGACGTTAAACATTAAGCATTTCTGTAGGAATTATAATATGATAATATGAGTTTCTATTATAAATTTTTGGTAAAAGTTTATACTTTTATATTTATTATTGGTCGACGTATAACCGCTTTTGAGATTTTATATTTTTACATAAATTACATTACGTAGCTCACGCATTATAATCATCAATGATTTTTTATTTAAAACTTTTTTAAACGCCCCACTTATTACGCGCCTTTTGCAGTCTTTAAGCTATAGTCTTACAGTAAATAAACACTGCACAACATATCTTGTGTTTTATGCAAAATAAATGGCAGTTTATGAAACTATTACGTCTTACTTAATTAAAACTTAGAAACGATATGAATAACTTATGATTAAATTGCAGTGCTATTCTTGAATTTCGCGGCAGAGATAAAACAATCGAGATACGGTTTTCGAAATCGTATATTTTCTGTTCGACTTTGAAAGCCGTCAGTTAGGCGAAGTTTCTTAAATTAAACGGAGTTGAAATCCGTTCAACTTCGAAAAAAAGTTCATTAAACGGTTACGAAAGCCGTAGAAAGTTGTAGCTTTAATTTTAAATTGATTTTGAAAACCTTTAAAAGTCGTTAAAGCTTAATTAAAACGATGTTGAAAGCCGTAACAAGCCGTAACTTTAAATTTAATTGACTTTGAAAACCTTTAAAAGTTGTTAAAACTTATTTAAAACGATGTTGAGAGCCGCAAAATGTTGTAAATTAAAACTTTACGGTTATGAAAATCGTATAAATTTGTTTACATTATATTTAACGAATTTGAAAACCTTATAACGGGGGAATACAGAGGAGATAAGGCCTATGGTGTGTGCAATATCTGCAAGAAGGACCTAAAAATGAATACTAGGTCTACATCGACCCTGAGTTGTCACCTGCGATCCAACCATAAGGATGAGTACATCGAAATGTGTCAGAATCAAAAGATACAGAATGAAGCTGCCAAGGAGGACAAAATTGAAGAGGCAGAAGATGAATTGGAAACAGTTGGCACTGGTAAGTTAGTTACATAATGGATCTTACGATGCGATGTAGCGAAGTTATACAACTTTTTTTTTATGTAAACAACGAAATCCGGGGTTAATTCAATGTTAACAAATGTATACAATTTTTTTTAGGTCACAGGAAAAGAAAAAGGGTTCTAAAAGCCAGAAAGAATTTGTGCTATCCAACACAGAGCACCACTCAACTTCGTGGTGACATGGAGCTCATGATTTACCTTGCAACTGACAATCAGCCTTTCTCCATGTGTGACTCTATCCCGTTCCAAAGACTACTTGCCCACTTTGACTCGAGGTTTAAGGTTAAAAGTGGTGCCTGCATGGCTCGCTTCAAGTTACCTCTCCTCTATAGGAATCTGCAGATGGCCATAAAGAGCATGTTTGACAAGGAGCTTCCTCATTGCGACCGAGTTGCAATCAGCACTGACATCTGGACCTCACGCAACAACGACCCATTCATGGCGGTGACTCTTCATTACATCACCAAAGAGTTTGTTCTACGAAAGGTAACTGTTGGAGTTGTTCCATTCCCAGGTAAGCACACTGGTCAGAACATTGCTACTCAGTTGGACAACTTGGTTAAACGTTTTGAGTCACTCAAAATGGTCAAGAAGCGGGTTGTTGTGTGTGATCAAGCTTCAAATATAAAAGCTGCACTGAGGAAGTCAGAGACTATTGCTGATCTTGAAAGTGGTTTAATCACGTGCATTGACCACAAGCTTAACATGGCCCTGGAAAGGACTGTCAACAAACAGCCTGATATCAAAGCTGCTTTCGATGCATGCAGGAAAATCTCCGCCCGAGTCCATCACTCTCCGCTTGCTGAAGGGGTGTTGAAAAAGAAGTGCCTCGAGATGAATGGTAACATTTTTAACTTTTTATGTAGATACGAATACGAAGTTTTACAATGTCAAACTTTTACAAATATTTTTTATTTTCAAACAAAGTTTTCTAAGAGTTTACGATTTCATGCGAAGTTTTTTGCGAAATTTTATTTTAGTTTTTGTTTCAGTACCCTACAGAAAAATCAGTGCTCCTTGTGCTACCAGATGGAACTCTGTCCAGATGATGCTCCTAGACATCGACCATCTCCGAAGTGTGCTGTGTGCTCTCCGGGCTGACAAAAAGGAATGGACCACACCCATTCCTACGGATGAACAATTTGAGCTGGTTGCAACCATTTTGCCACTCCTGACCACATGCCGAGTCATCTCTGAGTCAATGTCGAGTGATAAGAAAATTACAATGGATAGAGCACTGACAGCCATTGTTCATCTTGTGGATAGGTGTGCTTCTCTGAGGGTCAAAGAAGTAAGAAAGAACAGTGTCACTGGAGTAGGTCCTTTCATGGTTGAGCTCATTGTAGAACTTGAGAAACGGTTCCCAAGAGGAGGATGTGACATCATGCCTTATGCTGTAGGCTGCCTGTTGCACCCCTTCTTGAAAGGCCAACAACTGCACGCTTATGGTGTCAGGGATGAGATTTTTGACAAGTTGAAAACCAGTCATCCTACAACAGCAGACTGGATGTCAAACCAGCAAGGTACAATCAATGTCTCAGATGAGATCACCGATGAGTTTCTTGAAGATGATTGTGAGACTGAATTCTGGAAGGCAGCAGCAAAGGTAATAGCTATTAAGTATAATATAAAATAAATTTCTTTAAAACTAGTTAAATATACATCTACTAATCTTAATGTAATCGAACAAACAAACTCATAAAAATTTTAAGTGAGCGGGCCTTCAGTGAAGCTGGACAGGTGGTCCACGAAAAGAGATGCAGGTTGTCTCCAAAAACCACTGAGAAGTTGGTCTTCATCAACAAGAACTTCGATCTCTTAAACTCCTTTGTACCAATTTGGGAATACCACTCCATGGAAGAGCAAATGGCAGCAAGATCTGCTCCAGACAGAAATCAAAATGATGATGATGACTCAGACTAGGATGATGATGATGATGATGATGATGATGATGATGATGATGATGATGATGATGATGATGATGATGATGATGATGATGATGATGATAAAAAAATGTAAACTCCAGTATTGTTGAACTGGAAAGGTGAGACAGACATCATTTAGGCTCCCAAGGCCAGGAACTTGCTCAAAAAAATGAGAATGAAAGACTGGAAGCGGACAAGTAAATATTCTTTACTAGGGAAGCATGCTAGGATTATTTTAGATTAGGTAATCGATAATATGCAAATAATTTTTTCACATGTTTAAGAAATTGGATTTATGAAATCTAGAATGATTATTAAATGAAAGGGTTTTAGCATATCTTTTGTATATTCTGTATTTCTGTAATGTTACTGTAGTGTATACTTCAAATTTTTATTATTAAGAAATAGAAGGGCAGAGATTGCTAGCATATACCAAACCAGTTATCACTTCACTTTACTTGATTTTGGACCTCGATTGTTTTATCTCTATTTCGCGGTGTTAAGATAAATGCTGCCGTTATTTTTATACGTCAGTATTTTTATAGTGTTTTGCATTCACACAAAGAAATAGTTCAGAGCCATTGTAGCGATAACAAACAAAAATATATTCCACATATATTAGCAAATAGCATATCTAATACAGGTTTTTAATCGAAAATTGTATTATAGGTAAATTAAACGTATTTATTCGCTGAAAAAGCGATTTCTTTTTGTGATTCTTTAGTTTTAAAGGATATAACGCATTTAAACGCTCACATTTGAATATGCAACAAATACTCATTTGCTTTTTTTTCACTACTGTTTTATCAACTAATTATTGTTTTGTTTTTCTTAATTTTTGTTTTGCTTCGTAACTATTGTTTTGGTCACGGCATCAAACGCTGTTTTTACTAAATTTCTTATTAATTTTGAATATTTAAATAAATAACTTAATTTTCCTAACTAATTTCAAATGTTTAATTGCTTGTTTCATTCTTTTGAGAAACATTCCGTGTGAACAGCTCTTAAAATACTATTTGTTTAATTGTTTAAATATGCCGAATTCTTTCTAATTTTCTCGCACGTGGAACGAAGAACAGATTACGGTAGAAATCATGCGGTATATTGGCTCCATGAAAATTTTTACATGGATAATAGAAAAATTTTAAAAACTATTAATTGTTATTTTCAGGGTATTTATAATTGCTTTAAAACTACTGCGTGGTACTGTTTTTACATTATACTATTGTAATACTTTGTATCATACTTAGGAATATTTAAAAGAAGCAGAATCATCTCTTGAAAAAATCCAAATACCTGGTAAAACCATTTTGAAAAGCGGTAATAGGGAAGATATTTCTCAATATATGTAGTTTCATTCATAAATTTAAAGAACCACTTGACAAATTAATCGCTTCTGAATGGATTTCTTTATGAAACACACTTAGCTTAACTTCTAAAACAGAGGTTAGTAACTAGAATAATAGGTACGTTAAAAAATAGCTCGTGCAGTGAAAAAAAAAACAAAAACAAATGAATGGACTTATATGTATGACTTTGCAATACCATTCATCAATCCTAATATTAGTTAGAGAGAATTCAAGCTTTACTTGGTGGCAGCCAATAAATTAATATCGTTATCATTAAAAAAGATTTTGTGTGTTTTTGCAAAAGCAAAGCAGATGTAATTTTCTCCAGCCAAACTTTGAAAAACTAAGAGCATTTTGTTTACTACGTCTACCGTAATAAGTTGAGTACAAGTTAAAGTTGGAAAGTTAGTGAGCAACTGTTCAGGAATGCCGAACCAATCAGGCTCAAACAATTTTTAATGGTTTGCGTGGTATAATTCCTGAATGCAAGATATGGTCTGTTATAATGTAAATATATGAGATACATTTTGGGAACACTCGACCAAGCTCCAGTATAATTGAACATTTGAATAAAGAATTTGAAAAAAAGATTATCCCAACCCCTCGATAATTTAAGTGCCTCCAAACTTTGATTAATGTTAGTAAGACTTTTAGGACCTCATTTGTTATTCTAGGTTATTTTCCGTTCCAAACACTGTAATTTGAACTTATGTGCTGAACGCTACTTAAAAGGCGTCCAGACCGTCATCATGAAATCTGCTAAAGTTTCGAAAATCATTTGCAATTTAATTAATTGTTAACATTTTTCAAGAAATAAATTGTAAATATTTGTCAATTTTATGTAAATAGCTATTTTTTTTAAAGCACAAAACTTTACCCTATTTATCACAGTGTAAATTTAGCTTAAAATGAACAAAGCAAATGATAATAACATTAAAATTGAATGATTACAATTGCATCCATTTCGCTGCATTTTTTTCAAATAAAAAAGATAACAGGTTAAAGTTCAAACCGATATCTTTAGTTGTGATGTTTTACTTATTCGCTAAACAACTGATGCGCGTTTAACAGTTCTGTTATTTAAATGAGAAAAAACTGCTACTCAATGTGTTTCGGTAAATCTTTTCAAATTTCTGATTTTGACGTTTAAGCTTTATTTGTTTATTTAAGATTTACATGAATTCGCAAACTTCGCTCTAAAAACATCAATCGGATATGATGATTTCAAGAAAAGATCTTTCTATTTCGTTTAAAGGTGAGTACTTTGTTTGTATAAAAAAACGGAATTAATCATGTTTATTTTACACGTTGTGTTATGCAATAGATAAACATACCATGACATCAAACAAATAACATTGCAGAAAAATTTGATCGTTTTTTTAAGTCACTCTTTCTGAAATCAAATTTACCAAATAAGATTGCAATCAAAGTTCTTTTTAAACGCTCGCAAACAATCCTCTCATTAAATCATCTCAGTTAGTGAGATTAGAGCACTTAGATTTAATATTCAATTTTTAAAGATTTGCATTTCTTTGTTTACACGGGATTTAAGTTTTACTATTTTGGTGGGTTAACAGAAGATAATATTTTATAATATTTTTAGATGGTTACTTAAAACTTTTAGAAAAAACATGGTTTCAAATTTTAAAGTTTTGCTTTATTTTTGTTGGCTTGCAAAGTTTATAACAAAAATATTATCGGAATACATTTTATGCTGAAAGTTTTAACACGACAGTATTTTTAGAGTAATCTTAACGTAAACTAATCTTGGTTAAATGTTATTAGCAAAAACAAAAGTTGTTAACACCTTCTCCACATTGATGTGGCGTTTTATTAAAGCAGTCGCGTTTATTGTTTTTCTTTTTTTATTATTATTATAGTTTTTAGAGATAAAATAAATCGAACGTGAAAAGTTCGGTTAACCTAATTTTTCTTTCTTTCTTTAAATAAAATATTCATTCTAAATTTTAAGAATGAAATTAAAACTTATTGCGACAGTGGTTGGTGTATTAGTACTGCTTGTTATCATTATCGTCGTTGTGGTTGTTACAACTAAAAAAAAAACGGACGCAGTAACACAACCTAAAAATGAAAACATCAAAGCAAAACAGTTTTCCAATGCTGCTGTAGCCGCTGATGCTGAGGTAAAGAAGTTATTTTGTTTAAAAATAAAATTAACTTCGTGTCTAATACTTATTTAGCTTATATATTGCTTATGAGAACAAAATGCATCCACAAAACCTATGGCGCTTCTCAATTACCCCTCCCCTCCCCTCCCCCCATATTACTCATTCCTTAAGTTTTTTTTAATTGATTATAATAGACTATTTTATGCTAATTAAGAGTCGTTTAAAAACAAAGGTCTAGAAAAATTACAATAAATCTCTAATATTCGCCATCTGGAGTAAATTTCAAGCTCAAGGTTAATTTTGTTTTAACTACAAAACATTTCCAACCTGGTTTTTATAAAAAAAAAAATAACTTGAAAATGTTTTTTTAGTTGATTTTAAATGCGAAAATTATATCAAATGTAAAATAGACAAATGAGCTTAAAAACATGTTATTATTGTGAAACGGGTATTAAGAGAACATGTGACTTATTCTTGTGAATTTGAATATAAAAACCGAAATTTTTTTAGCAAAATCTTTTCTTATCTTATTTTAAAGCTTTTTGTATTATAGGTATAATCAATGATATATTAAGAATAACTAGATGTCTAACTGCCGTAAATCGGTATAAGAAAAAGTGAAGCAAAAATCGGCCATTATGGGGGGCAAAATCTTTACGCTATTTATCAAAACAAAACAAATACGAAGCTTTTGATTTGTTAAATTTGCCCCCCATAATGGCCGATTTTTGCTTCAAAAAATACGCGAAAGTTAGACATCTAGTTATTTTTAATATATCATTGGGTATAATAGTCAAAATAAATATTTACTTGGGTTAATTTGAAGTTGTGGAAGAATGTTAACAGTTTTAGATATACTTTTTTATTATAAACATAATGTTTTTAGTCATATATAAATATATATGTATATACATACATATATATATATATATATATATATATATATATATATATATATATATATATATATATATATATATATATATATATATATATATATATTTGTATATATATATATACACACACACACACACACACACACACACATATATATACATACACACATATATGTTAGTTTATAATCAATAAATGGTCATGTTAGCTCAAACCTTTTAGAAAACACGAGTAAGAGTTCAGCTGAAACAAAGGCGATTCGAAAAAATTTCAACAGTTTATTTAAGAAATTTTTTTATATAATATAAAAACCAGGTTAATATTAAAAAATTAGCGATTTATTGGATATTTTTTTTACTTTCAACTTCAGATTTGAGCACTTTCCTACTATTTTGAGACTATGTCCTTTAATCATTCTTCAACTTAGTTTTATATCATTCATTTTTAAATATTTATTTTTAGTTTTCAGGTTAGCATAAGAAAGCGTCATTAGCAGCGTAACAGCAACATTATCAATGTTAAGTCATAGTATATAGCCTGATAATGTTTCCTTAATCATCAAAAACTCACAACTTTAAGTTAATCAGCATCATAATCTCAATCATAATCAATCTTTAAATCAGGGGTAGGGGTGAGGTGTGGTGAAATCGTGGGGTAGGGGTGAGGTGTGGTGAAATCGTGGGGTAGGGGTGAGGTGTGGTGAAATCGTGGGGTAGGGGTGAGGTGTGGTGAAATCGTGGGTAGGGGTGAGGTGTGGTGAAATTGTGGGGTAGGGGTGAGGTGTGGTGAAATCGTGGGGTAGGGGTGAGGTGTGGTGTGTGGCGCTAAGCATTCTTTTTTTGCATACAAAGTTATAAATCAAAACTCTCCAAAACTAGAATTAAATTCCGCTGCTTCAGCAATTCTTTATTTTAATAACATAACAGGTATGCTCAAGTGTAGGGAAAGATGTTTTAATAAAAAAAGGCTCTGCTGTCGATGCCGCTGTTGCAACATTGTTTTGTATCGGGCTTGTTAATATGCAAAGTTGTGGAATAGGTGGCGGAGGATTTATGAACGTCTATATTAGAAATGAAAGTAAGAGTATCATTTACGATTTTCGTGAAACAGCACCAGCAGCAGCAAACGAAACAATGTTCAAAAACGCATCTTCCACAAAAGGTATGCCGAGTTAAATTCATGATAAAATTTCAAAACCAGTCTTTTAATTAAGAAAACTGCAGTGGCTGTAAATGATTAAAAAAAAAAAAGATAATATTTCATGATTGTTTTGGTTAGCACCTAAATAATCTAGAAAACATGTTATAAGTTCAAATGTTTTACTCTTGCACTGCAATCTGTTTATTTATCGCAAAGTCTGTAGGTAGATAAAGTACTTATTACATGACGAAAATATTTCATAATACACAAAGTTTTATAAAATTTTTAAACCTTCCTTTTTTAATTGAAAATGTGTGTTTTAAAGGTGGTTTAGCTGCTGGGGTTCCTGGAAATGTCAAAGGACTCCACCATGTTTGGAAAAGGCATGGAGTACTTAATTGGAAGGATTTAGTGCAGCCAACTATTGATTTAGCAAGAAATGGTTTTAAATTTACAAATGCTACGTACACTAGTATGCTTTCATTAAGTTGTTCAATCAAAGAATGCCCAAGCCTTCGGTTAGTCTTTAAATTATTTCTTTATTTTCAGGAACGTAACGTAAGTACTTAGCGTAAGTCAAATGTCTTTAATTTAATCATTACCTTCTAATTTAAAATCACAAAATCAAATAAACCTCTGGCTTTAAAGTAAAGTTTGCTGAAAGATATCTATAAATAAACTAACTCTCTACTATTTTAAAATAAATATGAACTGGTTTATTTATTGTATGTGAAAAAGTTCCATTAGATTTCCCATAAAATAAATACTCTTTCTTTTCTCTAGAGAGTTATTTAAAAAACCTGATGGAAGTTGGATAAAAGCGGGAGAAGTTTTACAAAACCCAAAGTTGGCAAAAACGCTGGAAACAATAAGAGACAAACCTGAAGATTTTTATAGCGGAGATTTGGCCAAAGAAGTCGTCAAAGACATTCAGAGCGAGGGAGGCATAATAACATTCAATGACTTAAAAAACTACACCGTTGTAGAAAGAGAACCTTTGATATCTAAAATAAATGGACTGAAATATTACTTAATGCCACCCCCTGGAAGTGCATCAGTAATAGCTATGACACTAAATATATTAAAAGGTAAAAGGTTATTTCGGAAATATTAAATGTTTATATATATATACATATATATATATATACATATATTTATCATTGTAAGTTCAAAGGTACAATAGGTAACAAGCCAAAGAAACATAGAACTTTAGATTTTTTATAACTTAAATAAACACTTTAGGATTTAAGTTTACTGCAAAAGATTATGATACTGAAGAGAAAAAAATTCAAGTGACGCATAAGTTTCTTGAAGCCTTAAAATTTGCCATTGCAAGAAGACCATTGTTGGGAGATCCAAACTTTGTACCAAATGTTAAAGAGGTATTAAAACCAAATAATATAAGTAAAATAAATTTCCCTGATATTATTTACACGCAGATATATCTAAACTGTTCATGTTTATTTATAAACGTAGACTGACTAAGCAAGGAGTCATGTCGCTTTAATCCAATCCAAGTTTTATTTGAATAATTGAGTCCGTTCGGTTAATTTTGTTTTTTAAGGTTACCGATGCAATGCTTAACGAAACATTTGCAGAAATGTTAAGAAAAAAAATCAAAGAAAACGAGACTTATTTTAACGAATCATTTTACGGTGGTTATTATTCTCAAAATCCCACTCCTTACGGTACTTCTCATGTTTCAATTTTGGCTCAAAATGGCGATGCCGTAGCGGCTACTGATACCATTAATGCAGCGTAAGTTAAGTTTCACTGCTTTGTCAGCTGTTAAGTTAAACTTGATTTAAGTTAAGAATTTCATGCATTCTTCAAAAATCTTTAATACACGTTGTTAGGAAAAAGTTGTTTCTTATGATTATTACCTTTAAAGGGAAATTTTTTTTCCTTCTCAGATTTGGTGGATTGGTTCGATCAAATTCGACAGGAATTATTTATAACAACGAAATGGACGACTTTTCCTCACCTGGATTAACGAACAAATGGGGTTATCTTCCTGCAACTGCTAACTATATTAAACCCGGAAAACGACCTTTATCATCAATGAGCCCTGTTATTGTGACAGATTTATCGGGAGATGTTATTATGGTTGTGGGTGGGTCAGGTGGCTCAAGAATAATATCAGGAACAGCTTTAGTAAGGAAATTCAACTTGTTATTGTTTAGCAACTTGTTTGTTAATAAAACTAAATGCGTAATTTTTTATTCTTAAACTAAAGTTACTGTTTTCATATTTAGACGCTGTTTCGTAAACTATTTTTGGACATGGAGTTGGGAGAGGCAATAACAGAAGAACGAGTACATACCCACCTCTCACCAAATCTAGTATATATTACAAGTAATAACCCAATCTCACAAAATATGCAAAATGGTTTAAAAAAACTAGGACATAAGCTTGAACTATCCGACCTATGGGTGGCAGTACAAGCTATTTATAGAAAAGCAGCCGGAGAGATAATAAACGCCAAATCTGATCCTCGTAAAGGTGGTGTTCCTGATGGTTACTAGATTTTTATTTAAAAGATCTCTATAATATACTAAGTAGGTTCATTTTTAACGCAGAAAAAAATAATTAGTGTTTATCACTCTTCCTGTTAATCGATAACAAACTTGGGATTAAGTATAAAAATTTATTTGGCAATTAAAACAATGCTATTGATTGCCGGCGAAGAGAAAAGGGGACAGATACTGTTAACAAGGGACAGATGCTGTTAACAGGGGACAGATGCTGTTGATAGGGGACAGATGCTGTTGAATGGGGACAGATTGTCATACCTTAAAGTTCAATACATGAAGCTATCATGATATTTTTCAATTTCTTCATTATCGCGATATTTAAACAAAAATCAAATATCAAACTAATAAATGATTAAATTACTAAGATAAAAAAATGGTTGAGATGCTAAAAAGTAACGAAAGTTCTAATTACAGACTTAATTAAATTTAAATATAGCAAATTATTCCGAACCCGGTAACTGCCCAGATTTTTCTATTCAAATTTGAAAAAATGACAATTTATCCTTTGTTTTGATGTCGCAAAATCTGCGAAGTTGCAGATGCCGAGGACAAAGTTTATTGAAACGCTTTCAATAACAATTTCAAAAACCACATAAATTACTGGCTAGAATGTGCATGCTTGAATGCGTTTGAAATCATTATTTGTTATATGATATTTTTTAAACTAAAATATTCAAAAAAATAGTAAGGTTAAGAAAAAAAACCTCATAATTTACTGTAAAGCGCTAAAATTCAAAAGAATGGGTTTAACACAATCGCAAATAGAAAGATTGTGACATTCGCCAAAATAAAGCGCAAAACACTTATACCCCAATCACACAAAAAATGAAACTTGATTTAATCGTGGTTATTTAAACTTGTGACGCATTTTTCCGTTCACACTGCTTTTTAAAACCACGAGCCAAAGCTATAAACAAAAAAAACAAAGTTTTTTCCGTAGAACACCAAGTTTTTACCGTAAAAGCGAAGAAAAGAAAAGTCCGCTATAAATATTCAAAGAATTCCGCTTATAAGATAAAAACTTCGCTATTAAATCCAATGCTATAACAGGGTTGCCAGATGTTTTGCGATACCCGGTAGCCAGAAATATAAAATAAAGTATCCAGAAATGGCCAAAAGTGGCCAAAAAGTAGCCAAATTCTCCGCGATCGCATTGGTTTAATTTTCAAAAAGTAATTCTTATTGGCTAAAATAAGACAATCGGATAAAATTTGTCCAACGATTCCGTAAAAACTGTCGTAGTTATAAAAATAAAATAAATAAAATCAAACTGTTGTTCTTGTTTTTTTTTTCTAGAATTGTTATTACTTCTTTATTTACTTTTACTATTACTTCGTTATTACTTTGTTATAACTTCTAATTTAGAAGTTATAACAAAACATTAAACATATTCAACTATTTATATTATAATTTTTATACCTTATATCTGCATTAATAAAAATAACATTGTGAAATTTTAAAAAATAACATTATTTTACACCTAATAAATAAGTAATCATAATCAGCCTACTATAATAATCATTTAAAAAAATAAAATAATGGAATAAAAAAACCAAACATAGCTAAATTGCCGCTAAGCCGATTATTTTTTGCGGTGGCCAGATTCATGGATTTGGCCACTAAGTGGCCAATCTGGCAACTCTGTGCTATAAACGAACAAGGGAATCGCTTTTTCAGATAAAAAATGCGTTTTTTCGAAAAAGAACTTAAGATAGATTTTTTATCTCTATTTTACATATTTTCTTCGTGATTTTTAGCGGCCATTCTTGGAACAACGTTAGCGCTTCAAAACCATTGAGCATTCTTTGTTTGTGTTTTTATGTAGATATTTTATAGATAAAATATAAAAAGATTTTGGTAACTCCATAATAATTTAATTACTTAAAATCTGCATTTATTCAGTTTTTTCAGTTCCTTGTTGAGTTTCGTTAGCAAAGTAATATAATACTATAGAATATTAAGTGGAATATTTAGACAGCGCAGCCTACTTAATAACTAATAAAATTTATTAAGTAGACCTATTTAATAAAAATTAAACAAAAATTGTTGTTATCAAAAAAAGTGCGTGAATTTTAGAGACGTATACGTTTTATGCTTTATAGCAATTAGAGCATCCCGCCATCGGAAATCGCGTAAATGCGTAAATTCCGAAGTGAGAAATAGTTTACATAGGTGACTCCGATATGATTTAATCTTTTTATTTTCCGATATTTTCCGATGGTTTGTGGTGGCTTGCAAAATTTTGCTGTAATTTTGCGAAAACTTCGTAATTATAGATAAATACATCGGAAATACCACAATATTACGAGTATACACTTTAAATACGATTTATTGTGAAATTACGCGAAAATATCGTACAATAATGTGTAAATCTCGAAATATATCGGAGAGTGCGTGAAATTCTCCCTATCGGCCTCGGACTACATTGCACCTCCGATGTGATACCATTCCTCACCATCGCATCACATCGGAGTCACCTTTATAAACTATTTCTCACATCGGAATTTACGCATTTACGCAATTCCCGATGGCGGGATGCTCTAATAGCAATAGCCGAAAAAAATGCAAACAGCGATAAATTCTTTGAATTTACGAATTTTTTTACGTAAAAATAATTTACTTAAAAAATTGCGTTTTTACAAAAGATTTTTTTTCTCGAAAAAAACTTCGAGTTGTTTATAGTATTGGCCCCACGTTTCAATTATATGAGTTTAAAAAAACGTTAGCTAAATAAAACACCGTTTTAAAAGCGAGTGTTATTAAAACTCGGTTTTGTTGGTGTGAATGGGGTATATGGTAAAATTTTAAACTAAGCTTGTTTTATCAAACTTGAGTTTTATTACACAGAAACACTTCCTTTTATTAGTGATATTTTATGGCAAATTAGTTATTTATTATATATGATTAGTTAAAACTTCTGAAATAAAAATTTAAATGAAACAGTAAATTCTAAAAATGTTATGAGCTTCTGCATAATTTTCTTTTATTATAGAAAGTCAAATTACTCATGAGTTTTTAAATTATTATTGATTTTGAAAAAAAGAAAATTCAAATATATATATATATATATATATATATATATATATATATATATATATATATATATATATATATATATATATATATATATATATATATATATATATATATATATATATATATATATATTACATATATATAAATGTATATATATATATATATATATATGTATATATATATATATATATATATATATATATATATATATATATATATATATATATATATATATATTCCTGATTCAAAAAGTAAAAAAGTTGAAATCAAATTATTTTGTCCGAGAGAGGAAATTTAGTTTGAATATTTTCTTTTTTAGCATAAAATGGATCCAAGAAAAACAGCATCTAAGTTTTTGCATTTTAATAGCACAAGTTTTTTTCTACATTTATCCGTCATCTTAATGAAATCTAAGGTCTTATTTCTCTCATAACTCATAAATCATTTGCCTTAAAGTAACTCATTTATCTTAAGTGTATTTTCTTGGGTCTCCAATTTTTATTTCATTTTAGCGATAGGGCTATAGATAAGGCAAGTTAAACGGCCTTCTCGTAAGAAAAACGCCATTTCTCTGAAAATTACATTTTTTATGTTATTTTCTGAGAAAAGGCGGTTTTCTTATGAAAGAGCTGTTAAAATCAATAAAACATCAAACTACTACCACGCAGACAATTTTGGATTATTTAGTCTTCAGTGATATTAGCCATGTCAATGAACTGTGTGGCCTACAGTCCCATATGCTGACAACCATCCTTGCATATGGCTCGATATCAATTCAGAAAATCTATCCCAGAAAGGTATACTTTGTTCACTTGAAGATGATTTGCAGCTCTGAAGAATGCAGATGAAGTTTTTATAAAAGTCAATATATTCAAACATCCTATGTAAATTTAGGTTAAATTTTGTAAAGGGCAGAGTTTGATTTAATGAAGCTTGATTTAGTGAATAAACACAAAGCCAAGTCAAACAAAGATTCATGATGAAAATTGAAAGCTTGTGTGTTTATTATGTCCGAAAAAATGTTTAAGACAGCTTACTATTTTCCAAGCAGATTGAATATGTCAACCGTACAAGACCAAGATCAGTATGATTGATTCTCGGGTATAACTAGGACTCTGAGAATCGTGCTGAACAACTTTGCGCAGGAAACAAGGTGGGAAAGAAGTTGCACTCTCCCTTTGTTTGATTTTGTTTGACCATTAAGAAATAAGAACAAATTTTAGCAAGTATATTTTTGACAAGTTTCTAATCTCTTTAAAAATAAACAATTTAAAAGTTTTACCGAAACTTTCTGAACAAATTTTATTATAAAAATAAAATTTTTGGTTTCAAGTAAAAGTAGTGCCCAGCCACTATAAAGCGCTCCAAAATTGACCACTACAGCTCTTGTAAATGTACAATTAAATACGGCCCTGTCAAACAACGCATTAATGGTCAGAGTTGCATACCAACTATCAAGCAACAAGATGGAAGAGCCAAACTTTTCATGAATTTCTTAAGATCAGGTCAACACTTAAGTGATTTCTTCACCTGCAGTTACTTAAAAATCACCGACGGAAAAGGAGATTCTGGCACAGTTCGGGTGTTTGCTCTCATAACTATTTATCAAGTTTTGTAAAAATTTTTGGTGGCTATTTTGTTAAGCGCGGAATTAATGGTGGCAAAGACTTTCTCATACTTTTTTAAAGAATTATTGATACTGCATTAAGGGATGAAACCAGCTCACCGCTACAAAAACAGCCTCTCACTCATAGGACTTGCAAAGACAAGTTTTTGTTGAATTTTTTTGAGTCCAAAGAGAAATTTTTGTTGCGGTATCAGAAGATTTTTCAGAAATTCACTTTAATATTGAATATATCTAATCACTGATGAATGCAAATGGACTAATTTTGGCTTGATATGAAAATTGCAAATATAGTTTGTGGTCTTCAAACCCATTCAAGTATGTACCTTTGCACATGGTGTGACGTCAAATCACGAACACTGGACTCAATCAAATCTAGCTTTGAGTCATTTCAGCAATCTGGTGGGGATGTTGCTAATGCAAAGCTTTTCGGCAACAAAATTCGAAAGACAATCATCAGTGGGCCAGAAATTATTCTTATTTTTTAAATCATCCCACCGATAGAATATGGATTTTTTCAATCATTTTTTCAAGATCTTTAAAGCTGCTTGGATAGAAGCTGTTAAGCGGCCAGTTGCCCTCCACATTCAACAGAGCCCATATCATGGGGGCCAGGTTGTCGGAAACGAATGCATAATGCTTCTTAACCCTTTCACCACCGGCGAGCGAATTTTATTGAAACTAATATATATTAAAGACATATATTTTTTAAAACAAACCAGATATCAGTTGCAAACTATGCAGTAAACTACATTTATAACCCTTTAAAATGATATCACACATGGTTATTTAAATCCAGTTTTATTATTAAAAAAATCCTACCAGATAGCTGTGTCCTATTGGAGACGCCGGCGGTGAAAGGGTTGAAAATGTGGATGTTCTGCAGCAACTTGCTGATACAAATTTGGTTTCCAACATCTTTGGCATAATTGAACCATTCAAAAGTTTCAATTTAGTTGTCAAGGCTTACTTTGGATTATCCTACTGCCGGACTTCGCTGAAAGAAATGAAAATTTTAAAAGGTGTTAATGATAACTGGTAACACCTAAAATTCACACCGTCTTTTACCACATCAAGGATTTCATAAGTCTCAAAGATTCGTCCCTTGGGCCCTATAGTAAACAAACTGTCAAAACTGCTCATCTAGATTTTTATCAACATTAGTCAAGGTTTAAGCAAAACAATAATCATCTAGAGTAAAAAGAGATTGTTGTACTGCATAACTGATCTGAATTGTAAGCATCTTCTAAGAGCTACCGGCATAATTTGAATTATTAGAGATAAGGAGCAGAAAATAATAGCTTACGGTTTATAATGAACATTTTCACCAACTTAATCCTTAAATCCTGTTAATTTAAAAATTATGAATTTTTATATTAAAAATAGTATTGTAGAGTATTTGTACTAAAAGAGTATATTGAGCTATTTATTAATAAGTTTTTTGTGGAGAAAATTAAAGAACATTTATTAAATTGTAATCGGATGCTATTAATGGTAATATAATGTTAAAAAAAAGGGTTTTAATAGTTATTTTATCACTTAAATTTGAAAATAAATCTTTTGAAGAAGGTTTGAAGAGTTAATAAAAATATGCTAACAGACGTATTTTTTTTTTTTACCTACTGGTAGTCCTTTGACCAGGTTATGCAATATTTTCTTAGGATTTTTTTGCATTTTGGCAGTCGTTTATACCTTAGAAAATGCTGAGATTTTCACACTATACTTAAGCCCAGTCAAACCACGCTTTAAATTGCAAATCAATATTTTGGTCTATCAAATGAAAACGGTACGTGTAGCAATTAAACAATTATATTAAAAATTATTGGTATTACATAGCGGAACACTCAAGTAATCATTATTTTGAAAATAGTGACCGAATATCACAGTAATCAATAACGTTTTACGGTATAAATAGCAAAAAACTAAAAGAATGTAAACTAAAACTCCCATAAATCTGTAACCAGTTAACCAATTCAACCGAAATTTTATCCGAAGTTTGGTGTGGTTATTGGCTACATTTGCACCAATTTTTATCAATTGATATAGAGTGGTTCTAATTCTACAGGTGTTTTTATTAGCGCACTATAAAGTCAAAATTCCACTCAACTTGAGCACTGAAATTAAGTTATTTTCCGCGAACAAAATTGCGACTGTTTAAAAAAGGTTCAAAGATTGTTTATGAATCGCTCTGAAATTCAATATCATCCCAAATGTTTTACTATTATAAAATGTAAGACTTTTGAAAGAATGATTTTCCTTAGTTACTGGTTTGTTTATTTAAGAATAAGAAATACATTTGAAATAACTGGAGTATGATGCCCTTAAAATTAAATAAGACTAATAAGGCCTTTTAAATAATACCAACAATGTGTAAAATTTACGTTTAAAAGTTAAATTGATATGCCTTAAGTGTAAAGCAATAAAGGCTAGATGGAAAACCGTTAGCTCTCGGACGGTTTTCCATCTAGCCTTTATTGCTTTTTATGGTTAAAAATCGCATTTCTGGAGAAATTCTGCCTGGAGCCATCTAGCGAACCACACATAAGTCCGCATTGCACACTATCCCTCTAAAAACATTACGGTCAACACCAGTACTTTGAAACACCAATGTCTTCTATTTTTATGCTTAATATCACTACAAAATAAAACAACAGTTTCATAACCAGCGTCATTCTCTGTATCATCTTTAGGTGATTTTTCGAGACTTTTTCTTAAACAAATGCAAAGCATTATTTGTTATAACATACTTGGATTATGCTTTAAAGAAGTTTAACATTATATGCATTTATAAATCGACTGAAAGAAGAATCCGAAAAAAAACAAAAACAAAAAAATGGCTGTTAAAAAACGAAACTTTTTTACACGTAGCTACTTTCTTAAACAGGATGATGCTATATGCGTAAAAGTGCAATTTATAGAGATATGAATAATCAACATGACAATTTTTTCTATGACGAATGCACTGCAGTTACAAAAAACGGATGATAGTTATTCCATTTTAAGCACAAATACTTGAAATAAGTTTCAGCTTTTAACCCCCCTACTTTAATAATTTGCTTAAAATTCTGATATAGCCTTTTTATAATTTTTGTCGCTATGGAGTCCCATCACTTTAAAAATAAAGGTTCTTCTTTGTACGGAAGCATCATCATTTTTATAAATATCAAAAACTTTTGTTTTGGTTTCTTCATTTAAGGAAGTTGTTCATCTGAATTGATGAAAACTTTCCTAAATTTTGTATTTAATTTCAAAAGCCAATTTAAAACAATTGCTTTTGCTTAGAGAAGCTACGGGGTAAAATAAATTTGATTTAGCTGTTAACACAAATACGTATTAGTAACTTTTTAGAACTTTTGTCACTACGGCATTCCATATTTTTAGAATAAAGATTTTTCAAAGAAAAAATGTGCGTTCTGCCGTTCATCAAAAGTAATGCTATAAACATTAAATGTTGTGTCTAGCTCTCTGCAAAGAACTGAACGTATAGAAAAAGTGAGGCTAATTACCCCGCTTTATCCTAAAACAACTGCTTGAATAATGAATAAAGCTTAACGTGAATAATCTAATTTATTTAGAAAACTGTATTTATTGTTATTGTTCTGTTTAATTTTTAGATTTTAACGCCAGAAAAAGTTGTCGTTGTTAATTGAGATATATCCAAGTTAGAAATATTCTGAAGACTATCGATCATCGCCTTTGCAGATTCAGCAGCTTCGGCGCATATGTCTCGATTCATTTTCCGCTGTCTTTCGCTTTCCAAACAATATTGAATGTTTTGCATATGTTCTTTATATTCATTTGCTTTTACTTTCGATTTTGTTATATATTGATAAAATTTTTCAATTGCTTTATTTAGTTTAACTAGACTCTCAAGTATTTTATTCAAGTAATCAAGTGCTTTTATCTGCTGACTGGCCCAAAACTTTTTCACTAAATAAACAATCGACAAAGCACAACTTCCGCCTAAAATTGTCGCACAGACCATGGGATATGTAGGTGGAAAAGCCAAACCTGCCATGATCAAAGCGCCTACATCACCAAATTCTGCATAGATCGTAGGAATTTCATTAAAAGCTTTTATCGAAGTTGCGGTAATCGGTTTGTTGAAGGTTAAGCAAAAGTTAACAATATCTACTTGACTTAAATCATAAATTTTTTTTGATTTAACCGAATTGGCCATTAATAAGATTTTCTCGTCTCTTTCTCTATCTTTATATCTTGCAGATTCTGCTTTTGTGGGTAAGTTTTTTATGCCATTTGACATGCGACTTAAAGCAAGCTGAATATCTTTTTTATCTTATTTGCTCAGTTCTTTTTGATTTTGATGTGGGTTCATTGCATCATCAATAATAATCATCTGATTAACAGCAGTTTTAAGTAGAGGAAGCATCAAGTTGATATTATGCTTTATACTATCGACCATTCGTGTAAAACATATTTTAAGAGTTTCCATTTCAGATGCCGTGTCTCTATCCTCTTTAACTTCTGATTTCATGTTTTGAAGTAAAATCTTTATACTTTCAACTAACTCAGAGACTTTATGAAGCTTTTCAGCATATTGAAGTGAAGAGAAGCATGTTGCAATCGAAAGAAGTTGTGCAAAATGACAAGATTGTTCATCAATAGCAAAACAGTTGCTACTTCGAACATTTAGGAACATCGCTTCAGATACTGTGTCTGGCTGAAAGCTGTCCCAAATATCGAATGTTGAGACTTTTTCGAACTCGCCTTTGACTTTTGTGCTGATAAAGTCACGTCTTATTTTTTCAATATTCTCTTTCTGGTTTTTATCCATACCACATGTTTAGAATTATACTTTTACTTTTAAAATACTTCTGTGTAAATTTTGATAACCCTTCAGTTAAGCGATGGAAAATAAATCATTACGCCGTTTTTGTTTTTCCTTCAAACACGTTTGAACAAATACACTCTCCTCCACAAATGAAAAAGTGTATTATAAGTTTTTTATTAAATGTTTTGTGATGATTTTAGTTAAATGTTTGATGATTTTTTTTTTAGAAGAATTAATAAGTCCTTTTAAAAAGATGAATTAAAACTCCACAATATTTTACTATCAAATTTGAAATATGTGTGTTACTCTTTTCCTGTAAGAAAATGACAATAGTAGTGAGATATATAAGAAATAAAATCTTAAAATAGTAAACTGTTTTTATGTCTTTGTCGCTTAGCGTGTTCCTGTAGATGTGGTTGATGGATGATTTTGTTAAGTATATATACGTGGTAGTGTATACCATAATGAATATACTCGAACACGACATAATCGGTATGGCTACCAGATAGGAAATGTTCCAGTATGGGTTCTGTAAGAGTTCTTGTTGTACGTTCTGGAACATCTTAAAAAGATTAATGTAAACTTCGGGATATTTCTTCTGTTCCTCCAAAAATCCATTGAACAGGACTCAATTGCTAGCGATGGCTTTTTTTTATGAAAAATTTTTAGATTCATTGAGTTCAACAGCGATGGGCGTACTGAAATATAACATTAGTTAGTAAATAACCATTTAATAGTTACATGCTATGAGAAAATAAGTCATTTTAAACTGGAATATAATTATAATTCTTGAGAAGTTGCTATTACATAAATATTACATCAAACAAAAAAATAGTGCTGCATAAAAACAGTGCAATATCTTCATCAAAACATTTAAACTGTCATTGAGTCGGGTAGCCCTTGTTCCATGTTACTTCAGGACATCTTGATGGCATACTGTTAACAAGCCTTCGACATCGTTCGGCAGTAGTAGCATTTGAACTTCCCTATAAAACTTATTAAAACAAGAAGTTTGGTTTTCTCAAAAAGTGTTTCATTTTAACAACCTAGAAGGAAAAAAATCATTTTTTCAACTTATTTCAAAGTTTTTATTTGTTTTACATTTTGATAACAGATAGCCAATAGTAATTAAAAACCAAACGAGAGTTTTTTTGTAATGCGATGCAGCTACTAACGCGTTCGCCTGAATAAGTGCGACTTTTTAAACTCGTAGAACAGCTGTGACAACAGTAATTCAATACATTTAGTTGTTGCACAAGATTTGCGTCTGAAAATTCATTTTAAACTTTATTTCGAAATAAGGATTTTTATAATTAAATACTATCGTTTTCAGTTTTTAATGAAAATCTTTTACTGGGTTGTAGGATTCTTTTAAAAACTGAGTAATTTTTTGTCAAATAATAAAGTTACTTTACAATTTCTGTGTAACTTATATCATGTAATATTACCGAATATAATTCATGTAATATCATGCAATACCACCAAGTATCATTGCCTAATTATATGCAAATTAAACCTCGTACCTTTGAGTTATTAAATCAAAAAAAAAAACACTTGAATATTTGTGAGTTAATAATATTTATTCTATTTTACAGATTTCCCGAATGGCTCTTTTTGATGTAAGGGTACAAACCCCGAAAATTTCGAAGTTTGATGCATTGATGAAATATGTTTTTGAAGAAGTAGGAGATGTTAGAAAGTCTGAAGCTGCTTTAAAGTATATAAAAAATGAAATTAGAAGTTTTTATCAAACATTTGAGATGAAGTGGGCAATAATAAAAAGACATCGGCAGCGCTTCCTGGACGCTAATTCTTCTTGGATAAATAAAAATATTGTGTTTTCTGATTTTATATTTTAAAATACACCACTTATTTCCCAGCGGAATGCCGTAACAATCGAACCTGGCCAACCAATAAAATCTTTTAGCTCTTGTGGTCCTAAAGCTCAAAAGTACAAATTTCAACATGTCCTGAAGTAAAGTATACACAGAAATGAAGCTAAGGAAAGAAGGAGAAAGAGATTCAGCTTCTATTGTGAAAGGACTTTCGGTTTCACCTCCGAATCAAGGTACACTTTTAAAAGAAACACTGGAGTGATTGCTAAAACATCCTGCATTATTGTTGGCGGAACAAGTGTGCGCACTAATGGTGGATGCTAATATCTCCTCTCAACAGTACCAATGATTTCGTAAACAAGCTGGGAGCCTCAACTGCAATCTATATACCTATTATCACAATGTTAAAAAAGCCAAGTGGTTATGTTATCCTCAAGGATTTACGATAACAGAAATATCTGTAGAAACACCTCAACAAGCTCACATTGATCGCACACTCTTTCGATTTTGTCAAATTCAAGAAGTGAGAGAGAAATTATTTCTACATAAAGATAATGTATAGGGCTTCGTCATTTAATAGGGATGCGTCGGGTAATACAAACTACGATACTTTGTATGATAGACGGAATAATAAAATATTTAAAATTTTGTTCTTTTTTCTACAGAGCAATCTTTTTTTCGTCCCATCTTCAGTTACGTGAAGATAACTAAGTACTCACTTAAATACTTTATAGAAAAACTACAATATTGAATAATGAGATTATTCATGCTATTTCTTTGAGCGCGCCTATAATATGGAGTATGACATTAAAAGCTTTTACAGCGATATTGTTGTATTTTCGTCCATGTAGTAATGAATAAAAACTTCTAACATGTTTGTTATTATGAAAAGCGAAACTGAAATTAAATACGAAACACGCTCTTAAATGCAAATAAAAAAAACTGTTATGGGGTGTGCTATTTCTATGATCGACGCTATATGTGTATGTATGAATTTACTGTTTTCAGATTTTATTTCTGGTGTAAATTGCCAGTATCCAATATCAATGCAGTTTAATGTCGTTTTCTTATTGGAAAACGGTGCTCCTTACTAATTTGATAGCAATATATTGTAGTGTTTTTTATTCGTGTTATATTCTTTTTAATATGAGACATTAGTTTATCTTAAAAAAAAGATTACAAAATATTTAACTCAAATCATTACAAAACATTTATTATAAAAATCATTAAAATACATTTTTTCATTTGTGAAGGAGATTTTTATGTGTATTTATTCAAACGTATTTGTAGCAAAAACAAAAACGACGTAGAGATAAATTTATTTTCCACCGCTTAACAGAAGGGTTACCAAAATTTGCAAAGAATATTTTAAAATTAAAAGTATAGTTTTAAAAGTGTATCATGGCTAGAAACCAGAGCAATAGTTTTGAAAAAGAACAACATGATCTTCTCAGCGCACATGTCGAAAACTAGATTAAGAAGCACTCCAGAGTTGATACTTGGGACGACTTTCAGCCAGACAAAGTATCTAAAGCGATGCTCCTTGATGGAGTTCAAAGTAGTACCTCTTATCTTATTGATGAACAATCTAATCGATTTTTAGATTTTCTTTCAATTGCAACAGGCTTTTCCTCACTTAAATATGCAGAAAAGCTTCTTAAAGTCCCAGAATTAGTTGAAAACATAAGGCTGTTACTTCAAAATATGAAAGTAGAAGTTAAAGAGTATGCTGAGATGGCATCTGAAATTGAAAATCTTATTAAATGTTTTGCAGAAATGGTTGAATGTGCACAGCATAATATAAACATGATCCTTCCTAAACTTAACAGAGCTGTTAAGCAGATAGCTATTATCGATGATGTGATAAGCCCCCAACAAAATCAGAAAAAATTGAACGACTCAGACAAAAATGATATTCAGCTTGCTTTAAGTTACATGTCACGTGGTATGGATGAACTAATCAAATTAGCAAATTCTGCGAGAAATCAAAGTTTAAGTATAAAAGATAATATCTCATTAACAAACAACTCAGTCGAATCAAAAAAAATCACTGTATCAAATCGAATAGATATTGTTAACTTGTGCTTAAATTCTTCTATACCAGTGAGTGGAATTGCGTTTAGTGGTACTGCTTTAGGACTTGTTGCCTCTGCAGGATATGGTGGTGTAGGTGCCTTGACTATTGCAGGGGTGGCTTTTCCACCTGTTACTGCAATAGTCTGTGCGGCACTTATAGGTGGAGCTTGTGCTTTGACGGCTGTTTATTTAGTAAAAAAATTTTGGGCAAGAAGGCAGATGAAAGCTCTTGATTATTTGAACAAAATATTTGAGAGTCTAATTCAACTAAATGAAGCGAACACAACGTTTCTGCGCCATATTTCAGATGCAAAAGAAAAAGCAAATGTAGTTAAAGAACATATGCAAGACATTCAACTTTGTTTAGAAAGCGAAAGACAGCGGAAATTTAATCAAGACGCATGCGCTAAAGCTACTGAATCTACAAAGGCTATGATTGATAGTCTTGAGAAAATATCTCGCTTAGACATATCTCAACTGACAATGACAACTTGTATGGCATTAAAATCTAAAAAGTAAAGGAAAAAATAACAATACAGACAATTTACTGAGTAATTCAGAATAGGTCAAGTTTTACAGTAGCGTCCAAAAGTAATTGGAAAAGCACCTTTTTTGCTATGTTTTCTCATTAAGTTAACATTTTAAAATGAAATTTTGCGTAAGCGTGTCAAATTTACTACAATTATGAAAAAAAAAATAAAAATTCGCTTTTGGGAGTAATTACTCAAAATTTTACTAAAGAATGGAAATGATTGGCTCAAAAGTAATTGGACAAACTAAATTCTAACAATGTTGATATAACTTAGACTATTTTAACTTCTTTTTCTGAAGGCAGGTTTTTATAAAAACATTCAATGATTAATAATTTGCAATGGGACATAATAAATATTTAAGCGAGGCAGTGAAAAGGTAGATTGTACAAGCATCTAATAACGGCAAGACTGTGCGACAAATTTTACTAGATTTGAACATTCCGAGATCAACAGCTGATTATATATTAAAAGTTTTTCAACAACGAAGTCACTTCCAAGTTTCAACAAAGTCAGGACGCCCGAAATCAACAACTTTTCGCTAACATAATGTTGTAGTAAGATTGTCAAAGGCAGATCCGCGCAAGAGTGCTAAAGAAGTTCATAGAGAATTTACACAGCCACATGAAATTTCTTGCTCTTATGCAACATTAAAGCGTCGCTTAATACAAAACAACCTTTTTGGCCGTCGTATTGTTAAAAAACCTTTTGTTTCTGCAAAAAATCGTAGAACACGGTTAAAACTCGCTGAAGAACATCTTAATTGGACAGCAAACCAATGGTCGAAAATAGTATGTAGTGATGAGTCAAAGTTTAATATGTTTGGTTCTGATGGTATTAAATATGTTCGAAGTCCAATAGGCCTTCGAAATGATGTTAAGTACCAAGTTCCTACAGTAAAGCATGGTGGTGGTTCAGTAATGGTTTGGTCATGTTTTAGCCGTGATGGAGTAGGTCCAATCTATCGAGTTCAAGGCATTATGGACCAAAACATGTATAAAGGAATAATCA
Source organism: Hydra viridissima (assembly GCF_058129835.1). NCBI lineage: Eukaryota > Metazoa > Cnidaria > Hydrozoa > Anthoathecata > Hydridae > Hydra > Hydra viridissima. The sequence continues at coordinate 138,115 of NW_028324319.1, forward strand.
AAGATATAATGCTGCCACATGCAAAAGACAAAATGTTGTGTGGTTGGATTTTCCAATACGACAACGATCCAAAACACACCTCCAAGCTAGTCACGGAGTTTTTAGCTCAAAAGAAAGTTCGTATCTTGGAATGGTCGTCACAATCTCCCGACCTTAACCCAATCGAACATCTTTGGGAACATATTGAGAGAAAAGATAGTGTTTGGAAACCATCTAATCAGCATGATTTGTTTGAGTTGATTAAGCGCACATGGGAGGAAATACCAATTGATGTTTTAATTAATTTGGTTGATTCAATGCCACCTAGATGTAATGCTGTCGTTGCGGCAAAAGGTTTTCCAACGAAGTACTAGGATTATGCACAGATTGTATACATTATGTAACAGAATATAACACTATGTAACATTATATATATTATTTAACAGAAATCTTCATAAAAAATGCTGAAAATTTATCCATTGTTGAGAAAGTTTTTTTTTTAAACGACATATTTAGTTTGTCCAATTACTTTTGAGCCAATCATTTCCATTCTTTTATTAAAAATTTGAGTAATTACTCCCAAATTAGGATTTTTGTTTTCTTTTTCATAATTGTAGTATAGTTTGACATACTTATGCAAAACTTCATTTAAAAATGTTAACTCGATGAAAAAGTATAACCAAAAAGGAGTTTGTCCAATTACTCTTGGAGGCTACTGTATTTATGCTTCAAACTTTATTTATCCTTCAAGCAGTTATTTTTAGGTGAAGCGGGGTAATTAGCCGCACTATTTATATGCGTTCAGTTCTTTGCCTTGAGCGAGACAAGTTATATAAAGCTTATAGTGCTCCTTTTGATAAATGATAGGCAACACAATTTTCTTTGAGAAGAAAATCTTTACTTTAAAAAACATGGAGTCCAATTGCTTTACAAAAACTTTAAAAAGTTGCATCAAAAAGTTATAAAAAATATCACAGTAGAGGGCAATAAGCTGCAATAGATTACATTTGTTTGTGCTCACACTTGATTCAAATTAATGTTACCTTACTGCCCCTCAAAGCAAAAAGCAGTTTTTTTAAAATTAGTTGTTGAAATGAACTACAAAATTTAAGAAAGTTCTTATGAGTTTAGATGATTAACTTCCTTAAATGAAGAAATCAAGAAAATAGCTTTTGAAATTTATAAAAATTATGATGTTAGCCGTATGTCTCCTGACTAATAGGTAGAGTTGCTTTGAGAAATGATAACAAAAAAGGTGGTATCAAATAATAAACCACGTGCACATAGGCATAAATGAAACCAATGCTCTTTCTTTTTTTAGCAGAAAATGTCAAGATAATAAGTAGCAAGTTGGCATCTTTATGCTTGTTACATTTTCTTCTCAGTCAAAAAGTCCCTGCTAGTTAATGCGCGTTCTTTCATCATTTTTTATGTTGAAGTTGTAATTTTCGCACTGGAAATGTTTTTTGGTTACAGTTATACAAGTTTATGTAAAAAAAAATTTACATACTCTTGCCTTCTAAATGACCCAGAATATTGGTTTAGTGAGTGGCCAGCATCAAGAGTGCGATTTCAAAAAATATATATCCGTTGTGTGATAGTGCTTTGGAAAATATTGCTGAGTGGATATAGTGGCAAAATTTTGATAGAAAAATGAAGAATCATCAATGCTCATTGATGTCTCGTAAATTAAAAATACAAAATACTGCCATGTAGTCGTTAGTGATTGTACTATTCATGTTAAGGAAACATCATAAGTAAATCTTATTAAACTGATCAAAAGCCTGCGAAAAGATGTTTTGTAGTATAGAACAGGGCTGTGGAGTCAGTAAATGAGTGATTTAAGATTTCATTTGGTGCAAGCTTTCATTGAAAGCTCCTTATGAAAGCTTGTATTAGGTTGTAAAGAAAGTTCGTTCGGTTTTATTAGACAATTTTATTTAAATAAAAAAAACATTAATTATAACAATTAATTAATCATTTATGTACTCTCCGTTATTATTTACGACCTCCTCCCAACGTTCGGCTAGTTTGTTAATGCCGTCCCGCCAAATATTGCCAGGTCTGGTGTCGAAGAAGTTGTTGAGCCAGTTTTTGAGGCCTTCTTCATCATCGAAGGTAGTCCTCTTATATGGTTTGACATGGAGCGGAAAATGTGGTAATCGCTTGGAGCAAGATCCGGAGAGTGCGGGTGCTGTTGAACTTCCCATTCGAGCTTTTGAAGGGCGGCTTTGACGACTTGTGCAACATGCGGCCTAACGTTGTCGTGAAGGAGAATGATTTGACCTTGTCGATCGGGTCTTTTCTGTTGAATAGTCTCATTCACGCAATGCAATAGGGGAATGTAGACGTCCTTGTTGACCGTGGCGTTCCTTTTGAGCTTTTCCCAGTGCAGCACACCTTTGCAGTCCCAAAAAACGCAGATCAAAGCCTTTTTTGGGAGAAGGTCTTGCTTTATTCTTAGCTTCGGCGTATCTCCTGAAGCAATTCACTCTTTTCTTTGCTTCATATTCACGTACAGACGCCATTTTTCATCTCCCGTAACGATTCGGTATAAAAATCATTGTTTGTGGCCCCGTGTTGCTTGATGGCGTGTGAGATGTTGAGCAGCGATTTGAAGACGATTTTCTTTGTTGTTTTCATCAAGCTGGTGAGGCACCCAAGCTCTGAGTTTTTGAGAAAAACCTATTGATTGAAGATGGTTGGAGGTGGTCACGGCACTACATTTCATTTTTTCGGCCGATTCATGGGTTGTTTAGCAACCATCTCCCTTCAACAGGGACTTTAGATGCTTCTCATCGAATTCTGATGGTCGTCCGCTTCGAGGTTTTCAACGTCAAAGCTCGCTCCCCTATGACACCTTCTCCATACACTTTGCATATGTCCCGAGCTGCTTCGGCTGCTTTTTGACCTCGATGAAAAGTGAAGAAAAGCTGATGTCGAAAAGGTTGATTTCTGCCTCCTGGATATTCCATTTTAAAGCCTGGAAAAAAAGGAAAAAATTAAGTCTTTTAAAAAACAAATAACACAGGTTTGTAGAGAAGAATAAGTACTATTTAAAGAATATAAACACTTTACCGTAAAACAACAAAAACCGTTATGAAACAAAGATATTCAAAAACCGAACGAACTTTCTTTACAGCCTAATACATGAAATCTTGAACATGAAATCTTCATTTGTCAGAGTACATTCTTTCATTACAAGCTTTTAATGAAAGCTTGTACATGAAATCTTAAATCAATCTAAACGTCTTAATATTTAATTTTAAATCGCTTATAAACATAAAACAAGGTGAATCAACTTTGTAAATGAAAATGGAGTCAAAATCTAAGTGTTAAAATAGTAAATTAAATAAGTAAAATTAAGTAAATATGTAAATAAATAAAATAAGTAAATAAGTAAATTAGGTCAAAATGAATTAAAAGCACAGTTTAAAATTCCGAAGAAACCCTCTGCTAGGATTGAAATATTTACATTTTTGATTCAAAAAAACGTAAAATTTGAAGTAAAACTTTTTTGTGCAAGAAAGAATATTTAGTTTGAAAATTTTCTTTAATCAGCACAAGTTGTTGAAATGATAGCATGTAAGTTTTCACATTTTTAAAGAAACACTAAAGATTTTTAAAGAAACATTGTCCAAAATGAAATCTAAGATATCTCGTTTAATTTAAATGCATTTTAATGAATTTCCAATATTATTTTTTTCCAGGAAAAGGCTAAATATTTTATTGGTTGCAGCAAAAAATTAGAAATCGTCTTTTTATCAAAAATTTTTCTGATTGAAGGAGGGATGGCATAAATCTAACTAAGTGATTTTTTTCTAAAAAAATAAATGTCAAAGAAAATTTTTCTTTTGTGTTCTACAAATGCTCGCTGTTAATATCCAACAAGCACAATTCCAATATCTTTTTATATTTTGGGTGGTTGGTAGGCCTTTTGAACCTATCCTAGTGAAACCTGAAGCAATAATGTAAAGGGTATGTAGTTTGCTCACTGAGTTGACGTAATGGCTGTTTTTTGGAAACATCAAAATCATGAACATGATGAAACAAGATGATGTGAAGTTTTGATGTGAAGTGAGGTTAGCAATTCTTCTCCTTTTGACCACAAACTATTCAGGGCTTTGAATAGGAAATTCACAACACCAAGAAGGAGACGGAGCTTAATTTGAGAAATCAAATCCAAAGCTTCTAATGCGTAAAAGAAGAGGCTTACTAGTAATATCTTTAAATAATTTTGGCTTTTAACAATTTTCTTTGTGCATTTTTGAATGCAGCAAAGCTCTTTTGAAGATCGCCAATTGTGAGAAAAATACCTTTCTCTAAACTGATTTCGCATCATATGCAAGGATGAGTGCAAGCAGGAGACTGCAGACTACACAGGATCTAACCAAGTTCATGTTACAGGAGACATGGAATCCGACATTGCGATTTAATCAGATTTCATTTTCAATAGCCTCAATTTTCTTGGAATGCGCAACCAGTCGGTGCTTATTTTCTTGGGATGCGCAACCAGTGGGTGCTTATACATTTGCTGATCACTGTAAACATTAATTGTCGCTTATGCAAAGTGATTAAGACATTGCAATCCAAATTGATTGAACTTTCACGGAATTTAGTCTTATATAATAATTTTTACATTCAAAACTTGATTTATAGCAGTAAAAGGCTTTCAAGTTGCGAAGTTGGAATGTCCTGTGTAAAAGGCTTTCAAGTTGCGAAGTTGGAATGTCCTGTGTAAAAGGCTTTCAAGTTGCGAAGTTGGAATGTCCTGTGTTGGGCTGAATATTGGATTAGTCTTGAGCAGCTAACTTTTGTTTTTTATGAAAAGCTTCTTCGAACAAACAGATCTGTTTTATGAGAATATTGAAATAGTTAACCGGCAGTTTTAACAGTTTATACCTTTTAAGTCAAGATTTATGATGAAAATATTGAGAGCCAAGTTTTTTTGAAATCACAAATCATCTCTCAAATTTTCACAACTGTCTGCATATTTGTAAACATTTTCATACTCTTGCGCCTGCTACCTCATCTTACACTTTCCTTCCATTTCTGTATACATTAGCTTTCTGGCCTGTTAAAATCAAATGCTATAAACTGCTTTTGAAGTGAACAAGAAAATAAAATGGACCAGTATTAAAGAAGCGTTTTTCCAGCCTGTTTTGTTCTCCGACTGAGCAAGGACACAAAATTAATTGGCAGCTTTTTCAGATTTTAATACCATCTGCAAAAGTACCCGCATTGCTCACAACTAAAACTTCAAAGTAAACATCGGAGTTCGCAAAACTTCTGTTTTAATATCGACTGATAAGAGAATCCGTAAAAAAACAACAACAACAAAAATAATAATAACACGTGGTTACACTCGTGAGGACAAAATATAGAAAAAAATTTTGACACGTAGTTACACTCGTGAGGACAATTATATTGTATGCCTGAATTATACATGGAGATAAAGGTGATCGATGTGATAGTTGTAACCATATTAAATGTACCAGAATAACAAAAAAAGATTATACAGATGTCACTGAAAAGATATGTATTTTAAATAAGCTGCACATTGCTGCAACCATTTTAATAATTTTTATAAAATTTTGATTTAACTTTTTAGTACGCCACAATGGCGCTCCATATTTTTTAAAATAAAGATTATCCTCTCAATGAAAATCGTTTTTTCCGTCATTTACAAAAATTAACACTTTAAACTTTATTTAGCTTATCTAGCTGATGAACTGAATGTGTGTAAAAAGTTGGACTTATTACTCAGCTTTATCATAGATTTTAAATGTGTTTGAATTATCTACAAAGCTTAAGATGACTAATTCTAAGTTATTTAAGAAAACGATATTGCTGTTTTTTGTTTCCTTTAATTTTCAGAATTTAATGCTAAACAAATTTTCGATGTCAACTGAGATAAATCCAAGCTGGAAATTTTCTGAAGACTATTAATCATTGCCTCTGTAGATTTAGCAGCTTGGGCACACGCGTTTTGATGTAATTTACGGTTTCTTTCGTTTTCTAAACATTTTTGAACGTCTTGCATATGTTCTTTAACTACATTTGCGTTTTCTTTTGCATCTATTATGTACCCAAGAAACGAACTGTTTACCGCATTTAGTTGGTTTAGACTCTCAAGTATGCCATTCAAAAAACCAAGTGCTTTCATTTGCCTTCTCACCCAAAATCGTCTCACTAAATAAACAACCGCCATAACACAACCTCCACCTAAAAGGGTTGCACAGACTATTGCAGTAACAGGTGGAAAAGCCACCCCTGCAATGGTCAAGGCGCCTACACCACCATATCCTGCAGAGGCAACAAGTCCTGAAACAGTACCACCAAACGCAATTCCACTAACTGTTATAGAAGATTTTAAGCACAAGTCAACAATATCTAATCGATCTTCAACGGTTTTTTTTTTTTTTTTCACTGAGTTGGTCCATGATAAAACTTTATCCTCTCTTTCTAAACTTTTATCTTTTGCAGAATCTAATATTATGACAAACCTATCTATACCACTTGACATGCGATTTAAAGCAAGTTGAATATCTTTTTTGTCTACTTCGTTCAGTTTTTCTCGGTTTTGTTGAGGGTTTATCGCATCGTCTAAAATATTTATCTGATTATTAGCAGTTTTAAGTAGAGGAAGCATCAAGTTTACGTTATGCAGTACAGTTTTGACCATTTCTGTAAAACATTTAAAAAGACTTTTGATTTCAGATGCCATGTCACTATACTCTCGAACTTCCGCCATCATGTTTTGAAGTAATAGCTTTATACCATTAACCAACTCAGGGACTTTATTAAGCTTTAAAGCATATGGAAGTGAAGAGAAGCATGTTGCAATTGAAAGAAATTCTGCAAAATAACGCGATTGTTTATCCTTAGGAAAAGAGTCGCTTTTTTGAATGGCATTTTGAAGGATCGCTTCAGATACTTTGTCTGGCTGAAAGTCATCCCATGTATTGACTTGAGAGTGCTTCTTAATCTCGTTTTCGATATGTGCGCTGAGAATATCACGTTGATCTTTTTCAATATTGTTGCTCTGGTTTTCATCCATGATTGGAGTTTACTTTTACTTTTTAAAACATTTCAATGTGAATTTTAATTGTACTTCAGTTGAGCTGCGAAAATAAAAATATCTAACCTCATTTTTGTTTTTATTACAAATACTTTTAAATAAATTCACTCTTCCCAACAGATGCTTAAAATGTATTATGATGAGCTTTTTACAAAATGTTTTGTAATGACTTTAGTTAAATATTTTATAAATTTTTTTCAGATGATACTTTGTTTAAAAAAAAAACAACAGGAAATATAAACACAACAATATTTTAAGACCAAACTGTCTTAACATAAGTGAATGACAAAAAAACAATAATGAAATAGGATACCGGCGATTTATATAAGAATCAAAAGCTGAAAACAATAAACTGTTTTTATATTTTTGGCGCCTAACGAATTCATGCAGATGAAATTGAAAAAGAGCCTCTGAAGTGCCGAAATGTTGTCTTAGTTTACGTTTGAGTGGCATCCACATATTTTCAAAGTTTTGAGTGTGAACTTCCTTTTTGAGGTGATCTGATAAGACGGTGAAATGAGTTGTCCGTATATTGGGGGTTCTTATATAGTTTATTTAGTGAAAATAAAGTTTATGCTGAACTTTTTTTGGAGTAGTAAGAATTAATCAGCACTAATCTATTTGATAATATTCAACAGCGCCCAAAAAAAAAGGAAAAAAGAAAAGTTAGACAAAGTTTGAAATAAAAAAGTTGTTAAATTGATAACTTTTTGATAATATTCAACAGCGCTCAAAAAAAAAGGAATAAAGAAAAGTTAGACAAAGATTGAAATAAAAAAGTTGTTAAATTGATAACTTTTATGTAAAGCATATACTCAATATTTATATTTTTTCATGTAATTACCAGTATAATGACGCTGTGTGAGCTTTTCGCAATACAAAGAAACAAGTTGGTTTTTCAAATGAACGGAAATGCATTATTGTAGCGCGTCAGTCCCTGCTCAGATTTAATTCTTGGTACACCTACATTTCACGTTTGGCTTCAGTACTCGCTGCGCTCGCTCGTTGTGCTCGCTCGATAAAAAATGATTAGTTAATGTTAAAAACTGCTACGATTAAAAATTAGTCATAGAAAATATTACAAAGTGGAGAGTTGTAGAAAACCTCACTCATATCATTATATTTTATGCTTCAGAAAAAAATATTTACAAAATAAATAATAAAATCTATCATTGAAATCATTTTCTTCGTCTAAAATGTTTTTCTTAAACAACATGCAAGTGTGATTGCTGTCACGCAGATTCCAATCATTATCGCTAATCCTGATATAACTCTGGCAACGTCTGAGCTTGCTTTCGCATGCTCTGATTGACCTCTTATCTCGAACCAAGTAACCTTGAATATATATATATATATATATATATATATATATATATATATATATATATATATATATATATATATATATATATATATATATATATATATATATATATATATATATATATATATATATATATATATATATATATATATATATGTATATATACATACATACACTGGCAAATAAATTAATTTTTAACTAATAAATCTAAATAAGAATAGCTTTAATTTCTGTCACTTGACAAATCACAGCTAACCGATATTGCGCGCGCCATTTAGGGCGGGTCAAACTCACGTGTAAACACGAAAGTGAAATCCAAACATGAGAAAAAAGAAATCATTTATATTTACAAAGCACAGTCTTACATATTTGTCAAATAGTGAACTGCTTAAATTTTATTAGATGCAGTTATAAGAAGCAGCCTTCTGATTCGCTGAAAGCTTTTATTTTGCAAAATCATTTTCTTTGTTTCAAGTTCGGGTGTAGCTTCCTACAGTTACCTTTAGTATTTATCCGTCCATTTTGAGAGATAATAAAAATAGGTTCGGGGTTTCTTTCTCTAAAATTTGACTCCAATTAGAGTAAATTTGCCTAATCTTATCAACAATAGAGCTTTACATTTAAATTGAACCAACATGGTTACATGTATCAACATGCTAAATGCCTATAATTGAAAATTTCTTAAACATTATCTGATAAAAATTTCTGCTGTGGTTAATATATGACTGCGGTTCACAGTGCTAACTTGATAAGAGGTCGCGGTTCACTGTTCTAAATCTTGATTTGGATCAATATAGAATCAATATAAATCAATGTCTTTGTTAAAGAATTTTTCAGATTGTTCCAGAGAATCTATTGTCTGACTCAGTTAAGGGTCTTTATCAAGATGGGTGGCGTACCAGTGGCAGCTCACCAGTTAGTTAGTGGCAGCTTACTACTGTGTAAGCTTTTTAAGTTTTTGACTATATATTATAGTTTCCATTTTTCTTTTAATCAAAGAAGATTCATTAGATCCTCAACATTTGTACTCAATTTACTTACCCAGTCTTCTCATCAGAACACGATTCGGTTTCTTTAACGTGCTCTCATTAACCGTTATACTTAACCATATTTCTACTCATCAATTTGCATTATAATAAACTAAAATAGTTCACAGATTATGCCCCGCCCTAATGTTCTATTCTATTGTCAAAGCATGTCAATTATTGGTTTTTGTATGGAAAGTTCTTTTTAAATTTTGGAAAACTTTGGTAAATATTTGATACATCATGGGTTGAAAAGTTATTTTACTTTCGCATTTTACTATAGCAAACTTTTTGCAAAAATTTTATAAACTTTTTACATACCTTGTAAGATTTTGACAAAGCAAGAAGCCCTAACGGAAAGAAGCACGCCAACGCCAACCAGGAAATTAACTTGTAAGACGGTATTTCTCTTTTGATGACAACGGGAGCTTCATTACCAAACTGTTTTATAAAAACCAGTGAGAAATTTTTATAATTTAAGGCCAAATTTATGGTTTTTGCAGTTTAAATACAGCCTTAATCTTAGCATCGATATACACCATTTTAATTATATTTTATCTATAATCTTACTTATAACTAACACTTGAAAATATCAGAAAATGTTTTAAAATTTTAATATATTTTACAAACCTTTCTGATTTATTTACATCAAATCACGGCTTCTTTATATGGTTATATACTCTAGCGTGCAAAAGATTTTGATCAAAGATAATAATGCTTATAAAACATAAAGTAAGATACTATAAAGAATAATAAATTTTATACTTAACAATTGTTTATGTAACATTTAAACAAATTGCTTATTAATTCTGATTTAATTTATAAAAAAAAAGAAAACAGTAAATTAAAGAATTTAACTCATATTTTGCTTTTATCAACGAGACCTACTTTAGCATGTGTAACAGTCATGATAAATATGGCATTCTAGACGCTAACTTTTGCGTTGTTTCTCAGTTTAAATTTTTCCAGGAAACTTCCAAACGTGTTCAGAGACTTTCTACATTTGTTAGTGCCTTTGTGCGAACTTTTCTATCTCTCATTTTCTCTTTTCACAATTTTTTCTTTTCACACTTTCTCGCTCACTTTTACATCTAGCATAATTTCTCAATAGGATTGAGATCAGCTGACTGTGGAGACCATATCATGATTTTGAGTGTTTGCTTTTTAAATAATCCAAACAAAACTTAGACGAGTGTTTAGGGTAATTTTCTAGTTGGAAAGTAAACCGTTGACCGATATTTCTAATACCTGGTGGCACTGCGTGATAAAATGAAATACTGTAACATGAGTTTTTTTCCATAGTTAAAATATTTTTTAAAAGTCTCTAAACTTTCCTTCTCCAAAGCCACCCCAAATTGTCACATGACCTCCAATATGTTTTACTATATAATTTTAATAGTTGTTATTCACAGATTCCCTGACCTTCCTTTGAATACATTGACGTGTTTTAGTACCAAATAACTCAAACTTTGACACACCTGTCCAAAAAGCTCTGGTCCTTTGCTTTAACATCCATGATTAATGCACTTTGGTCCACTGAAGACAGTTTACTCTGTTTATGGGTTGCAACAAAGGTTTCCAGTAAGTTAATTGGCCATTTGGACTGGCAATCGCCTATATACACAATCGCTTCTTAACCGTATCACATAAGTAATCTAAGTTTGTCTTGTTTGATTTAAATTTTCTTTTATCATTGCTGCTGTGTTTATCTTCACTTTCTAAGGTACATTTCGGCCTTCCGCAACGTTTCCTTCTTAGGTTTATTCCCGTATTTTTAAAGATAGCCAACGGGTGGTACATGTCACAACTGATTTCAGAATTTTTCAATCTTCTGGCACTTTCATTAGTATTACCGTCTTTAGATAAATTTGGAATTTTACCACGTGATTCATCTGAAAATTGACGTTTTTTTTTTCATGTTTCATATAAAATAAGTAGTAAAACTGCAGTTCAGAAAGTAGCATTTGAATTAAATATAAAATTCAGTAAGTTAAAAAAAAAATACAAAAAAATATGCCATAAAATATGCCTATAAAATTATCAATATTAATGAACAAATGGGCAAAAATACCTATCAAAAATTTATGAACAGTTAAAAAACTGAAAGATTCAGGGCATCACAAATATTTCAATTTGTAGTCAATACAACATTTTTGCTTTCAAAAAAAGTATGTGAAAACAAAGGAATAAAACGAACGATGAAACTACAAAAACTATAAAAACATGTTTAGACATGCACACTTAATTTCAAAGTATAATTAGATTAAATATTTGGATGCTGAACATGAAATCAATAACATCGAATTGACCTAAAAACTTTTGCACGCAGGTGTATTTATCTACAAACATGAGCACGCAAGTGGACTTATCTACAAACATGGGGGTCCTCAGAAAAAATTATCTACAAACATCAGGGGACCTAAGAAAAAATGGTAGAATAGGGAAAAGTAGAAACTACGTCAGAGACTTAGGAGTTTGCTCATGAAAGTTGGAAAATTGGATAAGGGAGGCCCTATACTCTATACCCTTTTTTTTTAAATTCCCTACCTGGAATTGCAGAGAAATTTTTTACTTTACTTAAGGAACTTTTAACTGTGGAAACCTTCAAAAAGTTTAAAAGTTACGAATAAAAATAATGAATAACTAATAACGCAATTATATCCTAAAATAACTTATTTGCCAGGGATAATTTCCATAAGCTGAAATTTTCTTTGGAATTTGAGGTTGGAGAAGGTATCCCACCTCGCCTAACATACGAGTGCCTGTGCCAACAAATGATATAAGGCATACCTTGTAAGTGCGTCTACTCCATGTTTGCTATATTATTTACATCTCTATAGGTTCTAAAAGATTATGGTCATTCTTACCTGAATTATGTGTGGTTTAAGATTATTAGAGTACTGAATCATAGAACTCGATCCAATTGACTTTGAGCTTTTGTAAAACCGGTCTTCAATTAAAAACTTGCTGAACTGTTGAGGGCTGGAAGCACAGAGCTTGGTAGGCATATAGCTTAGTGAAGCACTTGTTACCTGTTTCACGTTCGGGCCTTTCGTTAACATTTGTTTTGTATATATATATGGTTGTGGTGGTTGTCCGAATTTTTCAAGTCGTAAATAATTCATCGATGGAGTTCGAGGATTGCCAGAATACGGCTCTAATTTTTGTATACATGAAAGTGAGGCAATTGAAGAAGGAGCGCTACTTGAGTATTTTCCTAAGAAAGTATTTGCGGCATGTTTTGTTTGACAGTTTTGTTCAAAAGAGCTATAGAGTTCAGCCTGCGTAGGTCGCCGTGTATCAGTGTCGCTAGATGTTGATTCAAATGAGGATTGGGCTCCTAAAGAAGATTGAGTTTAAAGACATTTGTTATATTATATGGTAAAGTCCGAAGCCTTTAAATATTTCTTGTTAAGTAAAGTGTAAAGCATCGAATGAAAACTCTTTAAGTGCAAAATTTTTGGGAGATTTTAAAAATAAGAGTTAGGGAAACGGTAAAGTGTAAAGAATTCTTACCCGTTTTCCAATTTCGCTCAGTCATTACAACTCTAAACGAAGGAAGAAATAATACCTATATCAAGAGTGATTTTTCTCTATCACTCTTTAATACAACCTTATTTTTTAAAATAACCAATAGATATCATTTAATACAAAAAAAAACGGATTCGATTTGTCAAGCTTTGTTTTTGCGTGTAATGAGTACGGATATAGCAAACAAACATTTTTAGCACAAAATTCTCTTGTAATAAGAATTTTCTGAACTTTTATCAAAGGATTACTTCTCTTTGTTTAACATGGGAAAAAATGCAGTTGGAAATGCTTTTTATAAAGCGAGAATATTTATAAAGTTGTCTACGCAGATTTAAAGTTTGGATTTATTATTAAATAACATAACTTATCTTTCATCTCCTCGTTGACTTTTTGTTTTTTTATCCAAATTGTTTGAATTTTTTTTCTTTAAAATAGAGATTTTAAATTCTCGCATTAAATTTAATCTTATTAGTTTATATATATCTAAAATTGTAGAAGATAAAGAATTGATATCCTTGTTTGATGGCTTTTAATATCCCCCCCCCCCCCCGCACTCCACCCTCCTCCTCCCTTTTCCTCAATCTCATGTAATAAGACAGTAAAAAGCGTTTGAATGATGGAAGATTCTTGTGGAATTATCAGAAAAAATATTCGCAGCTTGGCTTGAATAATCTTTTTCTTAGATAATCAAATTTAGACAGTTGTTAGCTTTCAATTTAACGTAGGATGTTAAATCGGAAGGAAAAAAAACTCTTTCAAAGTGCTTGTCTATAGCGTTTTATTTTTGACAATGTTTTCAAATGAATTTTATAAATAAAGTGTAACGGAAGTTATGATCCAATTACCTTAATGAAATAAAGTTGACTTTCTGAATAAAAGTCTTGTTAGAGGAAGTTTACATCTAAAATTTTTGAGGTTCGAGAACAATGCTAATTAGCATTAGTTTTAAATTAATAGAAGAAAAACAACAACTCGTAATTGTGAAACGGTTAGGGTTTGGGTTAACCCTAATGGTTAATTTCTTTTAATACAACACTTGACAAAAAGATCAGGAAAGATTTTACACCAATGGTTAGTTAAAGTCTCTTTAGCAAGGCTTTTTTTCTCTAGCTCAGGATGTCGGACGAACAGAGCACTTTTTATTAGAAAAAAAACAGTTTCAGGTCTTTTTATGTTATTTATGGGTTGCATTTTGAATTTTTCCTTTTTTTTCAAAACGACCTACGATTTCAATATTTTTTATATTAGAATTTTTTACAAAAAAAATGTCGAGAAGTTTTTGAAAGATTTTTGTTTTGTTGCATTTAAGCTCATCTTAAATGTGTTTTTTTAAAAAAATGTGTTTTAAAAAATGAAACAAACATTTCTTATATTTTTATTTACATCAAACCACATGATTATATTATTAGAAAAGTTGAATAAAAATTTGTCCGTTTACTTACTCATCACCCGTTTATGAAAATGTACAGAATACGAGATTAAAAAATGAACTTCTCAAATTCAATATTTTCAAACAGAAAAACATTCTGTTACAACTTTTTTAACATCTTTTTCGGACTCCCAAAAAAACAAGGCAAATTGATTAAAATAATATTATACATCGCTGTTCTGCGTAATTCAAATATATAATTGTTTATTTTTTATAATTAAAATACATGATTAAAAATATAATATTAAATGTATGATTAAAAAAAACAATTTTTATGCAAAAATTTAAAAGGTGACGAATGTAAAATTTTCCAGCCACGTTTTCTCTCACAATATTGATTGCGGCATCGTTTATTTATGATCATTTCACATCATCTTTTATTTAAGTCGACCTATTTTTTTCATTATCATTCGCGTTGTAAACTTTGAAACTTGCTGTCAGAAATTTCGGCAACAACTTTAAGTAATTCTTGTTCACTGTTTTTTTTTTTTTTGGGGGGGGGGGGGGGGGTAGTATTTCAGGACTTTTAAAAACAGTGAGCGAAAGCGGCACGGACCAGTATGATTCCATCATTAAACTTTTATAATATTTGAGTGCCCTTCTTTTTTAATTAGAGCAAAATTAAAACGAAAATTTAAATTACAAATCGTCAAACTGAAAAAACTAAACTGAATTTTTCTGGAGAAATAGAAAGTCAACAAAAGTTTGTACTAAAATTTTACAAAACGTTGTTCATTATGTACAAAAATGTATTCAATATACAAAAAGTTGTTCATTATTCAGTAATGGCAGAAGACGCCATCCTGTTAATAACAAGAATGAAGACAGGATTATCAAAAAGGTCTCAGAAAAGTCTTAAAATTCAGATGATGCTTTTCTAGTCTCTTTGCAAAGATTGCCAATTTCATTTCGCATGCTGCCTGATACAATTCTGAGAAATAATTTTGTGGAAATCTTTTCCTCACAATGAAAAATAGAGGCCGGTGAGATGGTGTTTTTTTTTCATAGTTTAATTTTTGATAAGCGATTGTTATTTGGAATGTTTAGGAATGTTTATATAAACATTTTAAACTCGATAACCAACTTTTATCAGCGAGTTTTGTAATACCAAAACAAATTTTAAAAAAATATTTATTAAAAATAACATTTTAAATAATACACATTTACAAAATAGAAATTTCTTTGGAAAGCAAAAAAATAAAAGAGCTATAAAGAAATACAGAAATAAAGTTTCAGAACTTCAAACATGAATATTGATTTAAAATATCAACTTAGGTAAAAATATTTCCTCTACAGTTGAAAGGTAAAACGCATGCAATAGTTTATGAAAAATCATCATTCATTACATAAAAAAAAAATATATACAAAATTTGAGACTGCAAATCCTATAGAATGAACAGAAAGCATTATATAAATCAAGTTATAGAATGAACAGAGAGCATTATATAATACAAACCTTTTCTTTAAAGTGTTTACTGAGAACGATCACGGTGTTTTGAATAAATCTTTCTTTAAAAAAGAATCTAAATTGAACTTGATTCCTTCTGATATTTTTGACAGAATAACGCGCGTTAAGTCAAAATTTGGAACAAGCGAAAAAGTTAAAATTTGAAGCAAGTGAGCAAGGAATATTTGTCTTGATTTGAAAAAAGCGAGCAAGAGAGATATATATTGATTTATATTCACAAACCATTCTAAATTATTCTATAACTGGACAGTCTTCGCTGAGAGTATGCCATTTGGTAACCTTTTTGTCTGCCGTTTTTAATGTTTCGAACCAATGCTTTAAAGCTTCAGGTGGAGACTGAATACCCAAAGTAATTCCACCTATTAAGAAACCATTAAAATAATTTCACGGCTTTAGATATTTTTAAAAATACTAAAATGAAAATAAAAGCAACGCAAAATAATAATAAGCAAAACACAGGGAAAAAGGAAATTATAAGTGCTAACACTACTAGGCTACCTATGAAGTCGTTTGTTCTACCAACATCATGGTCCCACACCGTGATATGCAAAGTCCTTTTTGCCAACTCATGGTGCGCTATTTTATAGGTGAATTCCTTTAAAAATAAAGAGTTTGTAAAAATAAATCGTTAGATCGTTCGAAGCACTCCACGTGCTTAACTCGTGCATAAAACAACACCGAAAGACTCTTTATTATCACAAAAGTTTAATTAATAAAAATATTGAAGAGGATGTTTATGGTACCTCGTTAAATTCAGGATTCAGTGTCTTTTTCTTTATTGTGGTTTTTTGTTTTGTGTATTTGTGAGGATCAGGAAGAAGATAACTAAACACAAGCAAGGTTAATGAGAAAAAAAAAATCATTTCATTTTTAAAAAACTTCAACACTAATACAGAATGCATATACATACCTATGCATACATATACACACAAAAATTACACATAAAATATATGCAATCTTTTACGTTACCATTTTACAAAAGGGTCAGAGTAACCATTAGAGTCATGAGCTTTAAGTCCAGCACACCGAACAATTCCCACAACCAGTTTTTCTTGTTTTGAAAGATATTGCAAAGCCAATTCAATACGACCAGGATTATTTGAGTTGATATGTGAGTCCAAGTATAATGGGTTACTCTATTACAAAATAGCTCTTGATTGTACGTCGGAGAGTAATTTTTAGTGATAGTAGAAGTAGAAATGAGAAAATACTAGCAGATGGTGTTCATAGCAAAGGATATTAATTTTACAGAGAAAGAAATTAACAAACAAATAAGTTTATGTAAATTAAGTAAGTTAATTAACAAAGTGCATTAATAAGTAAGCAAGATGACAATTGATATTACGCTCTTTGATTAAAGAATGAAAAACTCACATTATTTCTAAGATCCAATATTCTTCGAAACTGTTGCACAGGTTGCATGCTTAGATTCTTTAGAGGAATGGATGTTTCTCCAATCACTGTACTATGTCGAGATTTCTCATCCATTACAGACAGCCTAAAAATTTGAATAATTCAAAAGTCTGCCATGGTAAAATCCCTCATTGATTGGAAGAAAAAAAAAAAAAAAAAAAATCATAATTCAACCATACTTCAATCCTTTGCTTCGAATGTCAGATTCTGATATACCATGATAAACAAGAGTTTCATTAAAAACTGGATCAGCTGTCTTCTTTAATGTGGAAGTTCGTTTCTTTGTTGCCTGTAAAAAATATAAAAGTAAAAATCTTCTAACAAAAAAATTAAAAACTTCTACTAAACTTTTTATAAAAAGTTGGCTATTGATCTACTATTTATGTGCCATAAATCTTTAGATATTTATAATAGTACAATACTATTACATATAATACCCAGGTTGTAAAAACTCTAAAACCAGAAATTGAGGGAAAAATTTATAGCATTAGGATTCATAAGTTCTGAAAAAAAACTAAGCATCACCCTTTTGTTTTTTGGTTTTTAAATGATCATAATGAAAAAGTACAAATTTCTTCATCAGTCTTTTAAGAAAGAGCTCTTTATATATTTAAAACAGCTTGTTCGGCGAGACAAAATTATATTCATACACAAATTTGTTATTTAAAATTTTTTATTTGAAATTCAATAGTTTTACTTGAATAGCAATTCCGCACAATGACTTGAGAGATTGTAACAAAACTACATAAGATATCAAATGCAGCACTAATTTTTTTCCTGTAACTTTGAAATTTTTTATGTCTAAAAATTTATTATTTAAATTCAAATGATTTCAAATGACTGATACAGAAGCTTTTACTTTATTCATTACTATTCATAAAAAACCAAAAAAGCAAAAATTGATGCTTAAAAAATGCTTAAAAAAACTCTTAGAGCAAAACCGGTTTAACCTCTTCTAATATTTAATGAGCATTTTTTACAGAATTGCAAAATGTAATAAATAGAAATTGTGAAAACAAAATTGATCTCAGAAATATGAAAACGAAGACAATATTTACCATTTGTCAAAATAATATTTGATATAGTTTTTTAAGTTTCAAATTTGAACTTGTTTTACGGCCACAAACAAAATGTAATTTTGATTTAAGTCTAAAAATAAGTAAAACAGTTGTGCTCAAAACAATGCTGACAATCACCTTTTCTTAAAATAACTCTGCATCAATTCAATCTAAACTCTTCATCTTTTGTTAATTAAAGTTGTTTAATCTGATACTAATTAAACATCTTTAATTAACATTAGATAAAGAGTAATAAAAATTCTTTGCTTACATAACAGAAAACTCAAAGTTTTCAAGTTGACAACTCCTTTGAGTGTTTCTTTTTTTTTTTTTTTCAGTATTTTTGTTTTCAGCAAGTTAAACAATGCAAGAATCTGAAATTATTTGAAAATGGACAAAAATAATTGAGATTGCCTATTAAACAATTGATAGTTAATGCAGCAACTCCGCGCTCAAGAGCATTTTAGCATTTTAGAGCTGGAGTGAAATTAGAAAAATATTTAGTCTGAAAAAGCAAACAATCAAATTCAGTGTTTACTGTTCACACTGCAAAGAAGTTTGACTGACTAAAAATAAAGGCAGAAAGAAAACAAGAATCAAAAGCTGATCCATGATCAAATGCATCTCCTTAAATGTTCATTTTGGTAAATTATAATATTTAAAGTAAAAAGCTCATTTGAATGCAGTAAATCTATTTGGAAGAGGCCTGGCAAAGAAACCGTTGATACCAGCTAAGAATATAAAAGCAAGTTAAGCTACCAAGAAAATATTTATCATGGAACTCACAACCATTCTCAAAAAAACCACTTTGGAGCATTGAACCTAAAGTTATGATATTTGGTTCTGATCGAATTATAAGACAACCTAATGGCACTCATTTTGATTCAAAGTTTCAACTTCCAACTTTTAAGCATGTTGGAGCAAATGTAAAAACTTGGGGATGTTTTTCCTTGTGATGATTTTCGTCTAATTTATTTAATTTATTTAATTTATTTAATTTATTTAATTTAAGACCCAATGGATGAAAACAGAATTAGAAACAAGATATGATCCTGGTAAATGGCTTTTCAAGCAAGATTATGAACACACATCAAAAGTTTTTAGGGAATTTTGTAAATTAAAGAAGTTTGAATTCTTGAATTTAAAACTGTAGACTTTTAAAAAATTTTTAGGAACACTTCAATAGAAAAATTCACAGCAAAAAAAACCCTTCAAATAAGTAACAATTTTTCAATATCACTGAAATTTGATGTAATGAGTAAAATTTGATTAGTGCCATTTTTTTGTAAGGCAGTAACTGATGCAAAAGATTATGCAACATTATATTAACCATTAATAATTAGAAATATTTGTATTTTTTATTATAATTTTGATTAAAACTTTGACACGACATACTTTTCATCTATGAGTTTAAAAGTACATTGACACATAACAATTGATTGGTGAAAATTTCAAGAATCTAGCTCACTTCATTTCTGAGTAATTCAAGAAGATGATATTGTCAGCATACTTTTTTGAGCGCTGCTGTAGTTTAAGCATTATGACTAAGCCTGCTTCATAAGTGAAGTTGGAGCTGCTGATATTTTGAAAGATATTTCTAAAAGACAATTTTTTCAATTTTTATGTTAAATATTCAATCTAAATTATACCTTAGCAGCCTCTGGTAGCAAATATGTCTTCACAAAAGGAAAGGGGAGCTTTCCTTTGTCAACATCACCACACAAACCCTAAAATGTCACTTTCATACTTGAAAAATTCTAATTCATTGTGAACATAACATGTGGAAAAGACAATAAAATTTGCGTAAAAATTTAATAAAACCTTAAGAAAGGTTATAAGCAAAATAAGATTGACAAATATAAAGAAGCATTTTACTTTGCAGTTTTGAATAATGACCAGTAATTCTTCAGTATGACCATCATATTTTAATGTGAACTCAATCATACCAATTTTACCTACAAATATCAGAGTTTAAAGTGCGTAACTACTTTGAATCCATATCTAATTTATGAAATTCTTATCATAGACAAAAATAAAAGGTCTTTTAAACTTTCAAGTTTTAGTTAACAAGCAACTACATTTCTAATAGCAATATTTCTAACAGCAATATTTCTTCTAGCAATATTTCTAGAACCAATATTTCAAGTAGCAATATTTCTAGTAGCAATATTTCTAGTAGCAATATTTCTAGTAGCAGTATTTCAAGTAGCAGTATTTCAAGTAGCAATATTTCTAGCAGCAAAATTTGACAAACAAAGTAGTTTTAATTTGAATATTCCTGAAAAATCCCTTCTAAAATAAAACTCAAATCCTTTTCAACACCACATGATAAATTAAGAAAAAAAACTCTAGCAATAAAAACTATAATTTGCCTAGAAATTTTGTGTCAGTTTTAAACTAAAAGTAAGATAAACCAAAGTTTATCCATATTTATTATAAAAAACTACATCAAATATTCAAAATGCATATATGTAATAAATACATTTTTTTTATTCTAAAAATTTCCCCTTCATTGACTCAATTTGCCACATTGACAAGATTTAAAAAATAAGTGATCCAGATGAACACCTTGATCATTCTATATGATAAAATATATTATAATAAAAAAACACCCATAAAGAGTGTTTCTATAAAACACTCTTTATGGGTGTTTTTTTATTATAATATATTTTACCATATAAGTAGTATATATATATATATATATATATATATATATATATATATATATATATATATATATATATATATATATATATATATATATATATATATATATATAATATATATATATATATATATATATATATTTATTTATTTATTTATTTATATATATATATAACTACTTATATATATGTATAACTACTTATATATATATTTAACTTTCAGAGGCTCTGAAATTAATAATCTATCAAAATTATTTTAAATATTGTACAACTTTTTTTTAAAAAAAAAAATTGGGTGTTTCATAAAAAATCTGCAGAAACTCCCAAGAAGACATAGTTTAGATTAAGTTTAACACATTCCATTTGATACAAACTTCGTATAATGAATTGTGAAGAATGTGAGTTACCTAAAGGACTATCATGGTGTATTAAAGGAAAAAAAGAAATTATGATAAAGGAAAGCATGCTGCTGAACTTAAGGTTATTTACAGGTTAGGGGAGAAGCTCAATGAATGGGACAGCTTTACCAAAATGGTTTTTAAACATAGATAAAATTGTTTAATATATATATTAAAATATGTTTGACAAACACCGACTCTTGCTCAACTATATAGTAAAAAAAAAAATTGGATTTGCATTTGGCTATTGGTAAAAAGAGAGTTTTATTGGAGCATGACATTTGTCCCATTCATTAAGTATGTCTCATTCAACTGGACAAACATAAAAGAATTAAAAATGAAGGTGTTTAATTTAGTCATTTTTCAAACTAATTAACTAATTGTAAATGTAGTTAAATGCATAGATACATACATAAAGACTGCACAAAAAACATTTTCAACTTTTAACTTTTTAACTCTAATTAAACTTCAATTAAAGAAGAATTTTCTCATTTTAGAATATTGCATTTAGTGATTTTTATTTAAGTAAAATATTGCAGTGTAAAAGTGTGTAAATAATACCCATTACCCATGGGGGTAAAAGTAAGGGACTGCAGCATCCCCCTGCTGAGCTGTAAATAATACCTTATTAAACTCATTCAATAAGTAGTATTTTGTCCCATTCAATATGCGCATCACTTTGTCCAAAAATGATTAGACACACCAAAAACACCATTATTTAAGCTTGAATGTTTTACACACTGTAGTACTAGAGAGCGCTATTTAAGTATGGAATTTTATTTTCCATAACTTCAAAAATTGCTGCAAAATCAGAAAAACAAAAACATTTTTAAAAATTACTGTTTACATTCGAAAACACAATAACATCTGATATCATTACAGTCATACCGCAATAGGATGGATGAGTTGGTCAGTTGAATTCTATGTTATCATTCTATGTTACAGGAATTTGAATATCCTTACATCGATGCTTCTATAAGAATCTGAGTTTGTCCCATTCAATACTCATCCCATTCATTAAGTTTCTCCCCTAACTTAGAAGTGAATTCATGAACTTAGAATTTGTTTAGATGTGTCAGACAACAATTGGGCTATTAAATAAAAACCTAAATTTGACAAACTCACAAATTGACAAATTTTTGTTGCCTCTTTATTTGACAAAATTTTGTTGCCTCTTTATTTGACATATTTTTATTTGACATCTTTCATTTTACACTTCTTCATTAAATATTTTTGTTTTACACATTTTTATTTTAGATATTTGTATTTTTTATATTTTTATTCTACCAACTTTTCAATATGCAAGGAAATATATAAATTATTAGCTTTTCATTGAATGAAATGGGCAATTTGTTTGAATATATTTATAATCTCAATTGGATTTAGGTGTGGGAAACTTGAGAGTCAATAATATTTTGGTGCTGTAACAAAACATAGCCATACTTACTCAGATGCTGCTGTCTGCCACACAGCCTGGTTCAAATGATACCAACTGCTTCTTAATACCTTAAAATTTATGAATGAAAATACTGGGGCTACTTAAACCTGAAGGGTGCTATCTAATGATATATACTTATATTGTCACTTTTACAGCTGAGCAAAGAGCTAAACACTATGCACTGATAACCTAGACGTTATGCACTAATTATATAGATGTGCTGATAATCTAGACATTATGCACTGATTACCTAGACATTGCTGTTTCTTTTTCGGATCAAGTTGGTTTTTATCATTATTATCTTTTTATTCACCAATGCTGAAAAATACCAACTAACTGAAATAGTGTGAAAAAAAGTAAACATTTTTTTTATGATTGGATACCAACAGAATAAATTGAAATCATTTATTTGATAATTAGGCTCAGTAAATGATTTTGATGAGGTGTTAAAATTTACTGTTAATAACCAATGAAAAAACACTGAATTGATACACCACTCTGTTTTACAATGTACTTGTGATTTGACTTTTATAATAATTTGTAATCTTGTAACCATTAACTTGCTGGTATGTGTAATCCTTATTTACTAGGTAGGCTTACTGAGTCAATTTTTGACAGATATAAAAATACTTTTGTGATTTATTTTTTCATAACACTTATTTAAAAATTGCTAAATTTTCAGGATATAATTTTTTATCTCTTTATAACATAACAACAACTTAACAACAAAAGTGCAGTATAAAAAGTCTTTTTTTTCTTAATCTTAAAATTCCTTTAAATAACTCCAAATTTTACTACTGCATTTATTTATTTTAAATCATTTTCCTATATATATTTTATAATATTCAAACAAACAAACTAGTTCCGTTTTTTTATTCTTTTACTAAATCTTATCAAATCTTTTATTAATTTTATCAAATCTCCACAGTAATTGTGGATGTGGAAGCACTAGTATAGATACTTTTGAGAATATACATATACCCAATGGAGGATACATGTTGGAAAATGTTGTTTTTTGTTTTTTTTTTAACTTTTTTTAGTCATAAATTAAAATAATAAAACACAAAAAAATTACTGACCATAATACTCTTTTTTCTCTGTCACTGCTTGATTCTGCCCTTCAGCTTTAAACAGAGCATCAATATCTTGATCACTATTTATACTTAGCCCATCACTGCTAGTTGATCCAAAATCACATTGTTTTGAAAGGTTTGAACGTGAAACTTTGTCTGAATCACTCTCTCTACTTGTATTACGCATCACACGTTTTATGCCAAGCATATGCTTTTTCTCAGGTTTCATATCAAGAGAAAGAGTACTTCCATATGATCTTTGTCTTTCATAGGGCATATCTAAACCACCTGAATTACTGGAAACTAGTCCTCTGGTTGCAAGTCCATTACTTGTTTGTACCCTATCTGATAATACACCATCAACTTGATTGGAGGAGTATGAAGAGGTAGGTGAATCTAATTAAAAAGTAAATGAAACTATAACTTGAAATTACTATAATACATACATACATACATACATACATACATACATACATACATACATACATACATACATACATACATAC